>NW_008751684.1:101754-103927 GCF_000715545.1 Opisthorchis viverrini | reverse complement strand
ACCAGCTCACCGTAAATACACTTTTTAAGGGGGTCTCATACAATAGTCCACTTCTATAAGGTTGAGAATGTAAAAGGGGAATTTTATTTGCAAGCCGTCTTTATTCAAAACCGCAGTTTATCGGCTTCTACAGTGAAACATACATCTCCGGGTCTTCTGCACGCACCTTTCGCATAATTAAATAGTATCCTTTGGACAATGACCAAAGAGGAAGGAGGCCATTATGTAGTCCAGATTGCTAGGAATAGAACCCGTTTCGTTCACCGAGGACTGGCATCAACGCTTTAGCTAGCTAGTTCGCTGATATTCAAATGTCCTTTATTTGAGGACACTGTGGGTTAGGCCTTAACCGGGGACTCCAACATGATGTTTTTGGTTTGTCAGTGCCACTAACTTTGCGAATAGGCCATGTTTCAATGTGTCAGCTGATCTCCTACGGAGTGGCTTCAGTGGTGGACGCAAACGAGTTTACCGGCCGTGGCCTTAGTAGTTTTCTTCACTTTCGACTTACTTGTATGGGTAAAAAGGCTATATCATACAGACGGATCTTGGGGTCACCAATGACCCGTGCATCGTGTGGGTTCATTCTTTCAACAACCCATATGAGGCACTTCAAAGGCACATAACCAATGTTCCCACATGAGTCGGCAATAGACCGATCAATAACCACGGGGTTTGCCCTACAGTCAAGCAACCAATTCAGTGCTTCTACAGGAAGTCTCCCAAAACGTTCATCCTTGTCATTCCGTTCGTCGCCTTTTGTTTGTGGACTACGGTTACGTTACTAAGCACAGTACTCTACCTAAGCCAGATATATATTGAATATCATGGGGAGATTTCGTTGGGTCGCCCGTGAAAACCCGGCTGATACGCGAATGAGTGTACTCGTCGAGAGCAGTCCAATCTGGGTTCAAGTAGAACATAATGCTGACAGGAACTCAGGAGCAGCGCCCACCTGATGAGCTCCAAAAAGGGCAAAACCCGTAGTGGGCTGTCAAGACCACTTGAACCAAGACCAGTTGCGACTTTCTTCGGGCTCATCAGGTAGGTCGTTGATTTTTTTCAACATCCTCAAACGGTTGTGGCCACGGGAACTGATTTTCAAGGTCACGGTGCGTTAGTTGACTCTAGAGCTGGTCTGCCTCCAAAATGAATGGTTTAATCCCACTGTTGACCGCGGCTGTAAGGTCGAAACACATAACACCTGTTTGTGCGTTCCGCAAAGCAACAGCAGACAAGGTTTGTCTGCAGCGCACGGAGCCCTTTTGTCCAGTTTCTGGTGTTGTACCACGATGGTCTACTCCAGAATCTGCATTTACGGACAAACTCTTCCTACAAGAGGGGACTCTGCAAACTTGTTGTCCAGATATTCCCCAACCAGACTGCGGACGCGTTTCGCAGACTGACGCAACTTTTCCGTTTGCCTCCCGTGCAAGAAATGAAATCACATAACGGTCTGAATTAGTTGCAGATTTCCAGGCGACAGGAGCACCCTTCTTGGCCCTCAGTCAACTTCGACTTGCCCTGTGCAAAATGTAGGCTATTCATTTGGATGACCCCATCCCTAACGATTACACAGAGAAGGCGGAACGGATGGTACAGGAGGCGTTGATTCATGTTGCAGAGGCCTGTAGACACGCTGGACGCTTGGGTGACCTGGTGGACTTGGGCCTGTCTTCTTCAGAAGCTCAGATTTTGGTGGACCACCATTGACGCTCAGGCCGTTTCGACGTACTGTTTCACTGTCTGCTTGCTCGAAAGCAATACTCGAACGTTCTATCGGTGTTTGAAGAATGTCGACGCGACAGGTCCGTGCACAACGAGCTCCCGATAAGCCCAGACATGGAGTAGATTTTCTCAAAAGTGCAGAATCCGTGGTTGACCTAGAGCGAGGAGGACTGGTGACGAAGTATGACGCAGTCAAGCTTGAATGTAGGCACATTCGGGCGAAACCGGTCGTGGGCTGTCGAAGAGTTTTCAGCAACCTTATGAGTAGTTCCACCCCACGAAAATATATTGGCGCATAGTTCGCCAGTGTCGATGAGTGAAGGGAATATGAGTAGACGAAAACACTACAGCGACTTTCTGAAATAAGTAAACCGTTTGACCCCCCCCCCAAAAAAAAAAGTGTCCCGATATCCTAGGCGTAACATGCTGCCAACAGGTTGCTGAA
>NW_008751684.1:86303-101711 GCF_000715545.1 Opisthorchis viverrini | reverse complement strand
GGGCTCATCAAGTAGGCGCAGTCCCCGAGTTTCCGTCAACCTTATGTTCTACTTGAACCCAAAATGCAGTTTTCGAGAAATACACTCATTTACGAATCAATTGGGTTTCCACGAGATACTCAACGGAATCTCTCGTTTATAATGTTCTACAACTGAATGTGCTGTACACAGGCCGCCTCATGTCTCAGTTAGCACGATATTCGAGATACCGCAGTATATTTTCATAAAGGAAACTACTCACAAGGTTGCTGAAGACTCTTCGACAGTCCACAACCGACTCCGCCCCTCTTGGGGCTCATCAGGTAGGCACAGTCCCCGAGTTTGCGACAACCTTATGTCTCCTATCAGTTCATCTGGATATTGCTTAAAATCACCCATTTTTAATTTCGTCCACAGGAAACTGCTACTGAACTCGCATCAGTAAACGGCCGAAGTTTGGATGACTCGAAAAGAAACGCGCCACCAGTTCATGCGGAGAATAGTGACCCAATCTTACGCTCCGTCCTCCTCTTACTGTTCGAGAAAGTTATGAATGATGGGATGCTGTTAGGACAAGTTCAGACATGAAAAACCATACGTGCAGAGAACGGAGCGTCCCCAAGGTCCCACACGTTCCGGAGAGCAGTTGCATTGGCGGCTTAGCAACATAAGGGCAGTGGAGTAGGGCTGAAATCGTTCACGACCGGAACGCCGCCACTGACTGCACAGAACCAATGAGTGAACGACCATTTTTGGCCACCTAGTCATCCCATACAATTACCCGGAAGCTCTGTATGTTTCTCCTGCCAATACAGCCGTGTTCGGGGTTCTCTGTCTTCTCCTTATCGCATAGCCCGGCAGGCTCAGTTCAGGTGCAACAAACAGACGTCCACCCATGATACAACATTTATTTGACATAGAGCGATCATCTATGAACTAGAAGCATGTCCCCGAGAAATACACTCATTTGCAAATCGATTTGGTTCACAGGATCTAGTGAATAGTTTTCAGCAACCATGTGAGTAGTTTCCTTTAGAAGCACGTCTCATTTGGGAACTTCGATGGGACCCACAGATGGCAGAGTTTCAATAGGTTTCATTGTATTTTTGCTCGCCTATCCAACTGCACGACCCAAACAGGTGTTTGGATCCCGTGGACCGAGTAAGCTGGAAATTATTGTGCATTTCATCTCGGTGAAAATAACAGTAACGCACCTCTGTCTGGAATATTGACCTCCCATTACATTTTGTTACCGAGCGGTCATAGCAACCTACATAACTAATCGCTCTTGCTGTGTCCACGGCGTCTATGCCAGTCAAACACAGTTTTGCTTTGAACTTTATTAGAGTCACTTGAGAAGCGAATGGCTGGTTTTTAGTGTTCAGAGACAATAACAAAATGAGTAATCCATCGCTCTAGCTAGTACAACTAAAAACACGCTCTGGCGACACAGTATTTGACGGTCCTGTAAGGCAACGCTATCACAGTATCTATTGCCCTTCCAGTACTGACCATAGTTGTTCGGACAGACGTTCCGCAGGTGAGAATCCGAACTACCCATCCCGCGAATGCCATGGCAGCAGAGGGACCTTGCTTCTCCAGAGACAGGGTTGATGGCGAAATTCTTGATCCTCGTGTCATCTGATGAGCGAAGCAATCGGGCAACAACTGAATGACGCGACCCTCGGACCTTGGTGCTTATCTTAAGTCGTGGTTACCAGCGAATCAAGACATACCTGAGGCTAAACCATGCTTCCCTGAGAAATATCAACCCTGAATAAAGTAAGCGCCATTGAATGATATGCAGGTGATTAGCCGATCAATAAAACTTTAGCAATCAAGACATACCTGAGGCTAAACCATGCCTCCCTGAGAAATTCAACCCCGAATAAAGTAAGCGCCATTGAATGATATACAGATGATTAGCCGATCAATAAAACTTTAGTGGGCTTGGAGTTCAGGAAACTCGGTTTTTGGAGTGCCAATGTGAGACAGGCATGAGTGCTCAGGAATATCCGCGGCACTGTCTATACATTGAAAGTGGTTTTCGGAATAACACCCCCTTATGTTTGCGCACTACCAGCATCCTACAAAAAATATGAACGAACGGCCGAAATACACGATCAAGTTGGAAGCTTCACTATATTTTTGCTATCTGGGCGACCTGTCTCCATAAACTATCAGAGAATTTGTGCACATCACCATTTTCCCGCGATTTCGGTTTTTGTCCGTGGACGTGAAACTATGCAGTCAAGCAATAGTTTACTACTCAAAACTTATGAGTAGTGCGAAGTTTGTGTACAATAATCAGTACTCGTGCCAGAGTTCTTTTCCCGATGGACACCCGATGCATCCGTGATGTCTTCCCGTCATTCAGAGCTCAACGGCCCAGAGCTAGTCTGGGCATCAGGCATCAAATCAATACTCAATACTGATGACTCCTGACTATGCAAACAAAATGTCATCGAGATCGCTCCAATTGTAAGCTATCTACTCTACACACTTCGTTCCTGTAGGCACCATGCGGACTGAGAGGGACAAGTGAGTTGGCGATTGTCTGTGCACCTTAACACAGCCAATCCATCGTTGGACTAAATCTTGTACGAATCAATCACACTGCTGATCAGTTGCTCGTGGCCGAACGGTCAAGCGCTAAAAACTATCAGTCCGGATCAGAACTATCCGAAGTTTATTTGTAATGTACTACTCATAAGGCTGCTGAAAATTCATCGACAGTGCACGACCAGTTTCGCCCTCTTGGGGCTCATCAGGTAGTCCCCGAGTTTCCGTCAACCATATGTTCTACTCGGAACCAAATTGCACGAAATTGGCGAATATATACTCATTTGCAAACTAATTTGGTTTTTCGAGAGACTCCACTGCAACCCAGCTGAATCTCTCGTTTGTGATGTTTCCACAGTTTCCCGGAGTTTAGTGGGATTCGCACTGTTCAAGATTTCCGAAAAAGGATGAAACAGATGTACAGTGCTTCTCGGCTTTTCAGCACAGATTAGCCTCGGTTACAAGACGAAAGATTCACTGAAAATTTTCAACCTAGACCTATCCAAAAGATGTCCTGGAAACCCGGGTTGTGTCCTGTGTTGCGCAAGACGGATTACTAGAAAAAGCCTCTGGAACTGGGATCCACTATTAATGACATTTGCGACTCCTTGTTTAATTTTTTAAGGTGTTTTACTGTGTATTTGAGAGTTGAATGCACAGTGCCACGAAAGCAGAATAAAAATCATGGCGTATAAACATGTTTAAAGCATGTTGTAAGAAATAAGACAGCGTTGTTGCTAGGCAAGGTGGTGGTCCATCACACCATCGTGCTCAATATCTTCTTCGGATGAACTGGATTGGTGTGGACTGGATGATTCTTCCGTCAACAATTGAACATCCCAGGAACTTGGAGGACTGTCTGGGTTTTCGGGAGTACGGGAGCGAAGCTGGCGTTGTCGCCGGCGTTGAAAGAAGACAGCATTCGAGGAAGTCTGAGCACCAGGTGCGGGATCAAGTCGGTCAACATCGGAAGCAACGCTGTCTTCATCTTTACATTCCTGTTCTGCAATGGGTGTTGGGCCACTGCTGCTAACATCCTTATCAGCTTCACATCGCTGGCGTTTAGTCCCACGGGTAGGACGAAACAGTATACGATGGTGTCGAGGGTCATTTGGGAGTTCAGCGATTTCCTGGTCGGCATTACGATCCCTCAGTTCAGCCAGGAATGCGGATGCAATTGCAAAGTTTGGATCCCCAGACGCATTCTCCACCGATCCGTCTTCATCTACATCTGCTAGACTATAGTGTGTCCATTTTGAGGGGTCCCAACGCTTGGGATTGTAGGTGCGGTTTTGTGAACGACGGCTTGGTGGAGGCGGAGCGTTGGGTCTCCGAAACACTTGCCTCGTTTGTTTCCGAACTCCGTGTGGGGAATCGGCTTTGCGCTAAACGGAAACCAAACAACAAGAAGAAGGCATATTCGTGAACCTTTGAACAATTATAAATAAACGGAAAAGGTGGTAGAATGCTAGCGCTCTCTGACCATCCCAACACGATCGAGAGAATTCACTGATATTAGTAAGGTGGTCGTTCTATGCAGTTATGAACAGCCTACATACATACACGGCATACACGGCTCGCACTAGAGAGGGAGTTGCTAAACGGAGGTCTTCATTAGCGGAAAGAGCAGTGTATCGGAAAAAGTGATTGGTCACAAAAAACGCCAGTATCAAAGGAAAGAAGGCTGGCTAGAACTGGAGAGCGCGAAAAGCAACGGTTGGTAGTCAACGGCACGACGACACAGTTACTTCTTTGACGAATGAGGTTAATCCGCGTGGCTGGAATTTCCAATTTCTTTCAGCAAAATATTCTTTTATGAACAATCGAATCAGACTGTACAGGTCTTCTAAAAAGTAGGCGATTCCATTCCGACACATGAAATATTTTAAACATGTTAGTATTTCTTTACGCCATAGGTTATCGTGTTCACCTTTCATGACTGAACTTCCTAGCATTCTCTAGATGATAACTCGTCGAAATTTTTTTAAAAAAATGGTCCAGCTGTAGGTCCCTTTAGGTGCCTCCCGGAGGAAGCACAATAACTGAGTCAAGTCGCTCGATCCTAGACAGGAGAAGTTGAGCTACAGAGGTCAGGTTCGAACCACGATCAGTAAGTGAGCCATTTCGAGCTCAAAATTTTAACGTGAGTTTATATCGAATCAGAGTATCTTTGAGAATACTAAACCTCTCGGGTGGAACTCAAAGTACGCGCAGCCGCCAGGATACTCTTGCCTAATGTTAGGTCATTTCTAGCTTCCTGTCAAAAAACTGAGGTTACTGTCGGGATTATCGAGGATAACCGCGGCGGTACACGAAAAAAATTAAAATCTTTCACCTACGTGGTAGCTTAATTATTTTTTTAAATGAAACACAAGGAAATACCATGAGATTTCCGAGCAGTTGCCCTCAGATACGATTCGACAAAATGGGTAAACATGGAATGGAAAGAATGACGGGAACGACATCGTCTATCGGCATTTATCTTCTGTGGCACAGCATTTTAGTACCCGAAATAAGTGAATTTATTAGGTGACGTTTATTTCGGCTTAAGCGGACTTTGTGAAGCATATTCAGTTGAACAATGGTCGTTGGCTTGTTCGCTGAGCTGGGCAATTTGATTGCAAACGTTTCATCACCAATCAAGGTGACATCATCAGTGCGTTATTGGGAAGCGTAGTTGGGTTCAAGTAGAACACAGCAATGACGGAAATTCTGGGACTGCGTCCAGCTGATAAGCCCCACGAAGGGGGAAATCGGTCACGGGCTGCCGAGGAGTTTCCGGCAACCTTATGAGTAGTTTCTCTCATGGAACCTGAACAAGTCAAACACACTGAGTAAATGTCCTCTGGGGGAGACTGCTTCACTGCTTCACGGACAAAGAAACCAGCTTGTAAAGAAACAGTACGGTTTATAGAGGGATGATGTCAAATACCAAATGATTCGTTGTCGAACGGCTTTGTATCGCTCAGCCACTGTGAAAAGTACTGAGGGAACAAAACTGAGGTTACAGTCGCTCTTCAGTAGGCACGAATGATAAAAACGAGCGCTTCTGTGGAAACAGACAAATAAAATGCAGAAACAATTTCCACAAGGATTCAACACACGCGAAGGGCGATCAGTTTCGCACATTTGATGGGCGAATAAGCGGGCATGGTAGTTTGAATTATCATTGCAACAAAAGTGTGCGGTTATCGGAAAAATGTCAGTGGATTATATCCCAATTTGAGGCTTTCGGTGGGCGAAACCTGGTCATGAGCTGTTTCCAGCAACCATGTGAGTGACAGTACAATTTCAAGTAGAATAGAACATCAGGTCGACAGAAAACTGCACCTACCTGATGAGCCCGAACTGGAAGGGCGAAACCGGTCGTGGGCTGTCGAAGAGTTTTCAGCCATCTTGTGAGTAGTTTCCTTTATGGAAAAAACCTTGTGATTAGTTTCCTACAGGAAATGAATGTATTTGCTCTAAACTCCTTGGTACGTATTATCATCATCAACGTCAGCAGTAATACTCGCCTTTGACTAACAATAGCAAATGAGGTTTCACACCCCAAAGTGAGACTACTGAGGTTCTCAACCAAAAGCCTTCAATGCTGATACACTGCATTGGTAGTCTATGTAGGGCGACCAGAGGGGTTCAACAACTGTAGACGCAAGTTGCAACACTCGTTCCAGTCGTAACATATGGACAGCTGGGACAATGCAGGTCAGACGGAACGCACCGTTGCTGGTGTCCCTTCTCTGCAGTGTGTATCAAGCTACAGTACGGGTTGTTTTTCGTTGTATGGCTGTGAGACTTGGCCTATTCGAGCAGCGGAACTGAGACGTCTTAGGTGCTCGATAACCGTTGTCTCAGAACCATAGCTCGTGTGGGTCAGTGTCAGCGAATCCGTAACGGGGCAGTTGGAAAGCGCGTTTTCGGTTGTGCAACGGGTACTTCCATCGAAGAATGTGCCCAGCACCAGAAGCTGCGTTGGTTGGGACATGTGTTACTAATGCGAACCATCGTTTGCCGAAGAGAGTGTTGTTTTCCATGCCCAATTCAGAGTGGTGTAAGCAGAGGGGTAGCCAACCCTTGACTTGGCAGACGAGTATGGAGGTCACGAAACGCTTGGGTGCCGTAGGTGCTACTCGCCTTCCAGGAAGGGGATCGCGTGACCCTCACTGCGCCTGGTTGGAGACACTACAAGATATAGCTACCAACCGATGTCAGTGGCGTTCTTGTTGTCAGTTTCTATCCAGATTGCCTGAGTGAATGTCTGGGGCGAGATGGACCAAGTGGTTAGAGCGCGAATATACTGACGGAGGGTCCGTCGTTTGAACCCGACCTCTGCCTCTCAACTTCCCCCTGTCTAGGCTTGGGCAACCTGGGAGCGTCCCAGCTCTCGTGCGTCCTTTTTTAATAAGGCTTTCAAATAAATAGTGGTTGTACGGCAGTGAAGCATCGGCGTTGACCAATGATGTCATGCTGTCGATGATGATGACAATGAGTGTTCACCTTGAGTGGGAATCTCCTTGCTTAAACATATTCTTATGACTCGTTGGTCCATCAGCACAGTGTTACAGCTAGGCAAGGCTTTCTTAAAGTGTCGTTGAGAAAAAAACGAAATGGACGGAGGAAATAATCAATCCGAACAAATTATCATACATAATATCATCATGGAGTCGTTTCCAACAAGGTTAACAATATAGTCTCACGCGTTCTTTCTCGGCCACAAGGTCCTCAGGTGCGGTCACTACGTGGCGCCAGGTTGTTTTGCTAAGCTCTAGACGCTCTTCTTTAGTAGCTTCAGTGACTCGATTGTGTGCAGCCTCCAAGTCGGCTAGCGCATCGAATACACTGGATTGACGCTGTTGGAAGCTGCAAGTTGCCGTTCCGGTGTTACTTGCCGGCGCCATAGTAACCAAGCGCAACTGGTACATCGAGTCCGTTGATGTAGTCGTACTGAGCGGCTCCATCTTGTAGGAGATGAAATGAAATGAAAAGCATTGTTGAAACTGTGAATAGCTATGCGGAACAGAGAGCATGTGCGCAAGTGGTACAGTGGGGGCGAGATCGCCCAAGTGGTTAGAGCGCGAATTTACTGACCGGAAGGTTCGTGGTTCGAACCCGACCTCTGCCTCTCGACTTCCTCTGTCTAGGCTTGGGCAACCTGGCAGTATCCCAGCCCTTGTGCAATCTTAGGGTGGTATGATAGTTAGGCACCGAAAGGGTGCTACAGCTGAACGATTTCGAACTGGAATATGGCTGGGCTCTAGACGACTCAGGACACGAATTTACCGACCAGAAGGTCCATGATTCGAGCGCAACTTCTGCTCCACGACGGCTCTTGTCTAGGCTTGAGAAACTTGGCAGCTTCTCAACTCTGGTGCTTCCTTCGGATGTACCGGAAAAGTGTTACAGCTGGAAAATATCTACATTAACCAGCTGGGCGGTATTCAAACTATCGGAATCTAAGCAATTCTCGATTATTCTGCATTTCAAGTTAAAAATGTACATCCGAATACCACCAAAGTCATCTAAACCATCTGAAGCGATTTAAATTTGACTGGGATCCAGTCTAAGACAGCAAGATCATCTACGCAGTCGGTGGGCACCCCCTGGTGGTATATCAAATGGTTGAGCAACGGAGAAGGGTCGAAAGTAAATAGAGGACAATCCATCCCACGTGCCGACTTTCTTACCCACCCGCTTGTTGTGTATCCCGATGAACAATGTTGTGCGAGCATTCCACACCCAATTAATCGGCTAGTCCGGCAGTAGAGCTTATAGCATCAACTGTTTGGTTTGGCCAGTGAAACCGATGGTTCAGTTTTAACACCCTACAGGTATCTAGCTTCTATGCCATCCAAATGAACCACGAGGGCTGAAATACTACCAAGTTTCTCATGCCTAGAAAAGAGCAACCGAGATGTAGAGGTCGGTCAGCAAATTCACGCTCTAACACCTGTAACTGAAACAGCGAGAGAAGTTTCCAATCAGGGACTGAACAGACCGGTTGAAAAACAAAACTATATACGCCTCGGTTGTAGCACATACGTTCACTCGAGAGGACCTTGCATCGGAAAACGAAGTACCGTAGAAACTTCCTCACGAGTGTCTCGTCATCGGGGAAGAAGGCACTCTATTCAACCGGTAGACTAATTAGGGTTTCTGACCCAGACAGAGCCTAAACAACGCTTATTGATTGACAAGAAAGATAGTGAAGATGTGAACCGTCGCGACATGGAGCGGAGCACGTTAGTTTGGTGTAGAGGAAACAATTAAATTCTACTATTTACAGAAATAGTTCGTCAGATCAAATGAGTACGTTTACAGGTTGGCCGAATTTTAGGACCGCCAAAGAACTAACCAGCAAGATTTCTTCCGATTAGCACATCAGACCACTGGGGAGTGTCAGTTAATGTGGGTGTCCAAGACATACGGCCCATAGGGGGATTACTAATCATTTTATTCGGGTCTAGATAACTGATTTTTCGACTTATTGCGCTTTATTTGATGGTGCCTCTTGAATGTCACCGGTAAATTTCGTTGGTTGTGTGAGTTTCCAAGTTCTGCGACAATTTGGTCGCGGTGGAGGTGAGAATACTTGGAATTTTGGTTGGTTTTGACTATGCACTTCGGGTCTAGTCCATTCTTGCTGACGACTCCTATTTGTCGATAAATCCACACCATCACGTGTCTGCTTGACTGATCCAAGGCCGTAGTCCATTCTTGCTGACGACTCCTATTTGTCGATAAATCCACACCACCACGTGTCAGCTTGACTGACCCAAGGCCGTACTGCATACACACGCCAGCTATACATCTTATAATCTCTTCCAACTGGGATGGTTGGTGACCTCCACCACCTCGAAGTATGTTGTTTACTTCGGTTTGGGCCATTGTCCAGTCAACTACTTCTGGACACAAGGCTCTTACTCGGAGAGACATTGGTGGGGCAATACTAACGAATACAAATTTAGTAATAATTACAGTCGTTCAGTAGTAACAACCTTTCAGAGCATAGCTGTCATGCTACCGGAAGGCTGGGATAATACCAGGCTGTCCGTGTTTAGACAGGAGTAGTCGAGATTTAGAGAAAAAAACCGTTCAGCTGTAGCACCCTTTCGGTACTCAACAGCCATGTCGCTAGAGGGGACCACGAGGGTTGGGATACTGCCAGGTTGCCAAAGCCTAGACAGGGGAAGTCGAGAGGTAGAGGTCGGGTTCGAACCACGGACCTTCCGGCCAGTAAATTGGTGCTCTAACCACTGATCCATGTCGCACTACGGACCTTTTGGTCAGTACGTTCGAACTTCAACCACTGGTGAAAAAATAGTTCAAAATCACGAGTGTCGGCTAGTTTAAGGTGCCCTGTTGTTTTTAACTTCCTACCAACCGCATGTATCATACAGTTTAAGACAATGTGCTGTGGGGGGTGATTCAGTTTATTCAGGTAACTGAGCTTGTCTCATTTATCCACGATAAGTGTTCTTTACATGACGCCGAAACATTTCCGATGGGTACGGGAATCCGGCTAAGACGAGAAGACCACCTCGGGACCGAACAATCGCGTTAGGGCTTTCAGATGCTGTTTCAGAAACTCATCATCATCATCATTCATTCAGTTATAGCACCCTTACGGTGCCATGCCACACGAAGGAGGCATGAAGACTGGAATGCTGCCCAAGCCTAGACAGGGGAAGTCGAGAGGCAGAGGTCAGAAACTACATGAGCACATGCAGAAAGGGAAAAATTTACCCCCTCAAGCCTGTCACTGACGACGTCAACTCGACTGAAGGTGAAACGTTTGCAATCTAACTACCAAGCTCGGCGAATGGACCAACATCCAGTCAGACTGGGACTTTCTGTTCGAAACTGTCCATAAATGTTAGTCAGAACCGGGGATATTAGAAACCCCTGGTGTAAACCACAAAGTCAGAAGTGAGACTCAAGTATGCGTTTGTGCTCTCCACAACTTTATCTAGCGTAATATGTCCATTCTGAAAGTGTAGTATCTGCTAATGGTAACTGCTAGACTTTCGGAACATTTGTGTTTAACGAGCTCACACCGAAACTCATAAGAATGACGCCTGGTTTTACAAGAGACCCACTACTTTGTTGGTACAGTCGCACGAATTCTCGATCTTCGCTGAGTTTTGGAACACCTACGAACGCATGGGGGAGGAATTTATCCCGTCTACTATCGGTCTCACGGGAACATCTGTTTTGTGAATTTTTGGTAGGCCACGAAGCCGTGGTTGGATTGAACTTTTAGGGTACACCAGATACCACTTACTTTGCTCTAAGTAGCTCAGCACGGATCACCAATACCCACCAACTTCAACTTTACTTTCATTCAATGTAAACGTGATTTTCCTACTTCATTTGCCGATAAGCTTCTTCAGCCAGATGTGGCCTGATCTTCTGTATACAGCCACTCTTAGTACAACAGTGACCCTACCTTTATTCATTATTCTTCAAGTTGCTGTATTGTTCACCTGCTTCAGAGTATTTAAGGCTCCACTCTCCACTGGTGCAATATTTGGAGCTCATGGATATTGGGGCTTAAAGATTGTGATTAACTGCATTTGTGACTTCTCCGCTTCCATTGAAGGAAGTTTTTGAAACGTTCGACACGGTTTGAATACCGTAATTGAGTCGAAATTCATGGTGACGGATATCAGATAAAAAAACAGTGGGTAGTTAAGTGGATCCTCTGTTTGAGGAATTACATGGCCGCTGACAAAGCTACTGGAGCAGAAGCGAGGGACATATCTGGTGGCTTAACCAAAAGAGAAGGTAGCACTTCGTGCTTCAAGCACGAAGTGGTCCTGCCAGCTGGCCTTTAATCACACCGATCGATCACACAAATGTCTCCAAAACAGCCAACAACCCTCACTTCGGAATACAGTGCACACACTGTATCGGAAAAGAACAGATACGAGCCATTTCCCTGTCATTTGTGCATGCCGATGCTTCTACGGATAAACCCTGTCTTGAACTTAGGAAACGAGGAGAACCCAGGGAACATGCGCTTTTTCATTAAAACTGCAACACAGTTGTTTTGATCTTCATAAGAATGCTGTGACCACCAACTGAATAGAGCGCCAAACTTCAGATCGTATCACTGTGAGGTTTGAGACATAAGAAATACCCCAAGGAAAGTCCCAGATTCCCAGTCATAGCTACGCTTCCAAGGAGTTTCTCAAACATGAACGGAAGAATTCACAATGAACTGACAATAAAAATCTCAAATAAAGCAAAACGAAAATTTATATGCAGGAATATGATACAACGTCTGAAGCAGAGTTAATAGAAAGACGGTGGGGCGAATTCTGGAAGTCGTTTTACACGTTCTTCTTGGATATATCGTTGTGCTGAAATCATGGACTTCCCACGATCCCATTCCCGTGATCCAGCCACGTGACTGCTTCTTGCAGCCACAATGTCGGCCAAGTTTGTCGGATGTTCTTTGTTTGCCGGAGTGTCTTGAACTGGCTCGGGGACAACAGGATTATTAAGGGAAGCACGACGCTCCGCTTCATCACGCAGTCGTCGAAGCATGGATGCAACGTCAAGATCTTCACTGCTAAGGCGTATATCAGACTGAGCATCCGAACTTAAAGGTAACGGTGTAGGTGGAGCGCTAACTTCGGCAAGACACTGAGCGGCAGCAGTCGCAACATCCGGCAAACCCTTCCGTGCTCTTAAACGTGCTAGCCTTTGACCCATTCGGGCATCTCTTTTAGCTCGAATAGCCTCAGCGCGTGCACGTCCCTCCTCTGTCGCCCGATGGAGCTCACGTAGACGTGCTATTTCCGCTTCCCGTTGCTCAGCATCCTTCGAGAAGGCATAGAACCCAACACCATGCTCACGAATCTCCCCCTCACGCAAATGCGCATAGGTCAGCGGTCCATCTGGACGCAACGGCGGTTCCTGGTCTTTTCGCATACACATCCGCTTTATCCCTCGATCATCCGTGTATTCAACCCATTCTTCATCGCTATTCGTGGCTCGATATGCAGTGTCACATTCGTCTGGTTCTTCCGAGCTGTTGCTACCTACGGAACGGGCAGGAGACGGAGATCGACAAATTCGAGATTCCTCAATCACCTTCTGCTCGAAGTCAACTAGCAAATCTTCATCTTCAGAGCTGAGTCGTTTTTTCGAATAGCTCATTGTTCCGGAACGAGCTGCCTGTTTAAGAGCTTCATACAACTTAGCTTTTGCTTCTAGAGCCCGCCTACTGCGCTCCAACTCCGCTGTGTCTTCCGGATTGTCAGACGATACAGTTGAAGCACCAGTGTTAACTAGACTTGGGGCTTCCTTCCGTTTTCGCCATATTGTTTGCTTCCCCGCAGAAGTACCGATTGAACTGGTTTTGAGCACGCTACAACCTTCAGGGAGCTTTTGAGCATTCTGTTTGACTTCAATCTGTCTTCGCGAAATTTCGGCTTTCAAATCCACCAGTGCGACAGAGCTCACTTCTATGTGGTGCTTGGATTTAAAGGACATGGTCTGAAAAGAAAAAGGAAATGATGTAACGCCAATAAATAAAATAACGCGAGGGAAGAATCGTCACAAAACCCCGTCGTACTGCTTTCAAGTCCAGTTTCATCACAGATCGACGAAAAGGCGCATAGTTGGCAGAGTAGACATGGTTCTGAGAGGGATCACCTTCTGTAGATTAGCTGTAGGTAGTTGTAGGATTTTTGGGATTCGCACTTATTCGAACAATACTTCCTCTTCCCCATCACAGCTATTCTGGTGAGCTCACATCAAAGCAGGACTCAAGTCTTGTTTTCATTAGAGCTCACCAGTAGCGCATATCCTTGGCCTTGTTGAGGTTTGAACCCCGGACACCTGACATACGAGGCGACCATGTTTAGACTCCTCCACCGACACGCGCTGGACGCGAAGGAATCATTGCATCTGAAGAAGCGAACGTGTTCCCACAATGGTAATCATCATCATCATTGTCAGCTGTAATAACCGTGTACTCGTCGTACAGTGGTTGTAGCTGCCGCAGTTTCGTTCACCGATGGTTTGGGGGAAGGGTAGGTAGCTGCGCGTTGCAGGAGGGAGCTGATAAATTGGTGCATAAATCCAGCACTGTCAGTGGGCTGTCAAGTGGGGGGAATGGGATTGGAAAAGGAGCTATGCAGTGAAGGCAATAGCTTTGATGCACGAGCGCCATTGAGGGCGCGACTGGGCCATGTCTGACAATTTCTCTAGCCATTGATGTGGCCCGTCTCGGGGTCCCCATCCAGGAAGACGGCAGTGACCAGCGCATCTGAGCTTGCTGGTAATCGCTTTCATACTTCGCTGTCAAGTCATTGTTTGATCGCCTCTGGCTCGTTTCCACCCGTCACGTGGTTGTGCGAAAAGAGCCCTTCGAGGAAGTCGATCGACTGGCATACGCAACACGTGGCCAAACAAGCGGAACCTATGCAGCATGATCAGTTCATCTATCGAGGGTGGGTTATTTCTCCCAAATACCATCCGACGTACTTCAGAATTGCTGATCCGGTGTTCCCACCAGATTCGGGCAATGCTCCGAAGACATCGGTCGTCAAAGCGGATGCCGAACCGCGAGGCAGAATTATTTAGATTATTTAATATTGTTTGCATTACCACGGGATCAGATCCCAGAAGAGCTATGTAGTCCGCGTACTCGATATCTGTGAGCGGAGACCCAGGGAGCACTTCGACCCCACAGGCATTAGAGGCTGGTAGTGAGTCTTCCATGATCGTGTCAATGACGAAGTTGAAGAGGAAAGGTGAAAGAGGACAGCCCTGTCGGACACCACTGGATGCAGTGAACTCAGGAGAGAGCTTCTCGTAGACCTTTACATGGCTACGAGAGTTGGCGTACAGCGACTTAATGAGGGTCAATAATTTATGGGGGACACCTTTGCTCCACAGACACTGACATAGTGCTTGGCGGTCCACAGTGTCAAAGGCAGCTTTCAGATCAAGAAAAACAACCATTGTTGGTTGCTGGAAGCAGTGTCGCTGTTCCAGAATCTCTCGGAGGGTGAAGATATGATCGACGCAATTTCTTGCAGTACGGAACCCAGCTTGGTTTTCACGGATCTGCCTCTCTCTGTGTTCAGTCAACCTTCGAAGAATAAGGCCAGAGAGCGCCTTCGATGCCACAGCTAACAGGCTGATGCCACCGTGGTTTTCACACGGCGTCCGCGTACCCTTTCTGAAGATATGGATAACTGTCGACATGCCCCATTCTGCAGGCACTTTCTCTTCGTCCCATATAGCACCAAAAAGCTTTGTCAGGTGGGTCACCAGGGATTTTCCGCCTTCTTTGAAGAGGGCTAGATACAGACCGTCCGGTCCTGGTGCCTTCTCACGTTTCAGTACGGCTATTTCATACCTTATTTCGTCTTCCGAAGGGCGATCAAGGTTTACATTCCATTCGCCCGTATGCATTATCCCCACCGGCTGTGTTGCAGGAGGCCAGCTAAACTGCTCTTCGAAGTGTTCTGTCCATCTCGCCAGTCGACGTTTTTGCGAGTGATTTAATGAGCCATCTGTTTCACTTATCGTTTCGCTGACCGTTGCTTTCCTAGGGCCAGTCGATCGTATCAGTTGATAAAGTGCACGGATGTTTCCCGTGGCAAAAACCTTCTCCATCTCCCAAGCTTTCGATGTCCACCAGAGCTCTCGGTCTTTCCTTAGACTCTTCACTATTTGGCGTTCGAGAAATTTGTGTGCGCCGTCGTACTCGTTGCCTGCTGGTATGGCTTTCCTGGCATCAATCACGGATAACGACCTCGATGACATCCAGTGGTCCTGTGATCGAATTGGAGAAGTCGGGCGGGCACAACTGAACGCCGCTAGCATAGCTCCTTTCACATTTTGCCA
>NW_008751684.1:78536-85692 GCF_000715545.1 Opisthorchis viverrini | reverse complement strand
TCAGCTCTGGGGTTGAGTGCAACTCCCACGCCATATATTCCACGAGTCATTGCTTCGGGGTCACCGGACACACGGAGGGAGAAGTGTGAGAGAGCTGAGTTCATCCTTGGCGTTCTGAGATGCAGAGCCACGCTCGGGTCTTGTATGCGTGTTTCGGAGACACAGTATACATCGATTTTAAGGGAGTACCACAGTTTGTGTACCACAGTAACTTATTGGATGTACTGGAGGAAGCGGATTCAGTATCCACAGAGTCTTCCATACCAAGCTAGTCAGTGGATAGAAGTCTGGCAAACACACTCTTCCGAGCCTCCANTCCGATCCTCCAGGTTGGAAATTCTGGCAATTTGCTCATTACAACCTCGGGTACCCGATTAGCTTCAAGCCAATCACCACTGCCTTGTGGTTAAGCTTTTGAGACAAACTGTGATTGAGGGCCCTAATCGTCCTCTCGTCAAGATTATGGCACCCTGGAAATATCTCAGCCCGTTTACAACCTAGAACTTTACCGATAAAAGTGATGAAGCTTGGTTCGCAGAATCCACTTCGCCTAATCACGTGCCGGATGGAAATAACCCATATGCGGTTGGTTTATGAGTTGGCACCTCCTCGAATGGTGACCCCGGGACGAGACAAATAGGAAGCTAGTGACCAGTCATTGGTGACCCTGCATCAAAGTTGTTGCTTCCACCGTATAGCCCTAGCAGCCCTTGCCCTCCCAAAGAAAGAAAACAACATAAATTCAATGACTTGGCTGGGCCTGAGATGGCCCAAGTGGTTAGAGCGCGAATTTACTGACCGGAAGGTCTGTGGTTCGAAGTAAACCTCTGCTTTTCGACTTCCCGTCTAGGCTTGGGTAACCTGGCGGTATCCTAGCCCCCATGCAACCTTCGGGTGGCACCGCAGTTAGGCACCGAAAGGTTACTACAGCTGAACGGTTATTTTTACTTAGTTAGGACATCACCCTTAACAAGTGGCTGCTGTCCCATCGCGGTAACTCTGGATGCGTAACACATGACCAGCCACCTAAGCTAGCAATGCTAAGTGTACCGTTTGAGTGAAGTAACGCCTGTCTCACAAAGAACTAGCCCACCGATACCTCGTTGCGGATTCGATGGTTCCATCCGACACCAGGTATATTACTGTCGTGATTTTTGTGTGCTTATTCTTATACTTACCATATATACTCGTACCGAACTTTTGTATGTACATTTCAGCTCATGTACACTTGTTCGTAGACAAGTAAAACGTTGCTTATCCTCGAAAACCTGGACTCTGTTCTAACTCGTTCTCGGACTCTTTCTAAACGTCTCAATTTACTTGTCTAAGAACACAATGGACCCGCAACTACGACCTCGGTTCTTCGACGCTGACCCAAACTCCGCAGATGCAGCAAAACGCTGGAATCACTGGTTTCGTACCTTCGAAACCTATCTGAAAACCGTCGAATCTTCTAAACCCGACAAACTTGAAACTCTCATCCACTTTGTGGATCCATTAGTATACGATCACATTGCTGATCACACCGACTATGAATCTGCAATCGCCACGTTACGGAAATTATATGTCCGTCCAAAAAATGTCATATATGCACGCTACCTGCTACAGACCTACAAACAGGAGAGTGGACAAGATATCGATCAGTTCGTACAAAAACTGAAATCATTAGCCAAAGAGTGTGAGTTTAAATCTGTGTCTGCAACTGAATATCAAGATGAGTGCGTGCGTGATGCTATAATTAATGGCCTGGCGTCCACATCCATCCGCGAGAAGCTTCTAGCACAAAGCGAACTCACTCTGGACCAAACATATCAGCTGGCTAGGTCCCTCGAATTGGCTCACAAACAGTCACAGTCATATGTTAGTAACGAACCCATATCTTGCTCTACGATTCCACCCATTTCACAGAATCCCGAACTGCGTGTTGATCCCACCACTGCTGCTGTAAAATCCATTCAGACATGTTATTTCTGCGGTTATGATGCACATCCTCGTCCAAAGTGCCCCGCTCGCGAAGCCGTCTGCAATCTTTGTGGTAAACGCGGTCACTTCCGCCGCGTGTGCCGTTCAAAAAATACCTCCAAGTTCCACACAAGTTGTACAACAAAGCCTACTTTATCGTCATTATTCGTTGCAGCAGCTCCTACCTGCCTGGCGCATGCCATCGCAACTATCGAAGTCAATGGCATCACTCTCCGTGCTCTGGTCGACACAGGGAGTTCTTGCAGTTTCATTAACGCTAAGGTCGTGAAACTGCATAATTGGAAAATTTATCCAACTTTCTCAGTCGTCACAATGGCGTCTACATCCCTATCCTGTCGGACGACTGGGTACGCTTGTGTTTCTGTCCGATACAGAGATACCTCACGCAATGAACTGAAGCTCTTTGTAATGCCAAACCTCTGCACCGACGTTTTACTTGGGCACGACTTTTTAGGTTTACATGGCAAGGTAGAAATTCCATTCGGCGAGGATCGTGATGCGCTCACCATCTGCGGCCTGACGGCTGTAAACGTTAAATCACCATCACTTTTCGTCAACTTGTCTCCGGATTGCAAGCCTGTCGCAACCAAATCAAGAAGGCATCAACCGCATGATGAAAAATACATTTGCGCCAAAGTTGACCGCTTATTGCAAGAAGGCATCATCGAACCGTCAACGTCTCCCTGGAGAGCGCAGGTTTCGGTCACCAAGAGTATCAATTACAAACACCGGATGGTTGGTGACCACAGCCAACCTATCAACCGGTTCACATATCCGGACGCTTACCCTCTGCCACGCTTGGACAAAATGGCTGAGGAAATTTCGCACTACCAGGTCTATAGTACATTAGACCTCTTGTCTACTTACCATCAAGTCACCATCTCTACATCCGACAAACCCTTTACATCACTCGAAGCATTTGGTGGTCTGTTTCAGTTTTGTCGCATGCCCTTCGGTGTCGCAGACGGGGTTGGGTGTTTTCAGCGAACTATTAACAATATCATTACGACTGAAAAGCTGAAAAGCACGTATGCCTACATAGACAATGTGACTATTTGTGGCAAGACCCAAGAGGAACACGATCTCAATCTCCAGTCGTTTTTGAGAGCTACGAGGAAGTATGGGATCACTCTTAATGATGACAAAACAGTCACTTCTTCAAAAGTTATCCGCCTCCTAGGTTATGAGGTTTCAAAGGGTGTCATTAGACCAGACCCTGAACGCATGGAACCCATCCGTCAGTTACCTCTTCCGCGTACTACCACGGAAATGCAACGTATCATCGGTATGTTTGCATATTATGCTCATTGGATATCCTCATTTTCCGACAAAATCAACAAACTGGTAAAGAATAAAACTTTTCCCCTACCTATCGTTGAATCCATCAGGAAATGGCGGCACTATCTACTCGGAAGACCCTTCAAACTGATCACCGATCAGCGTTCAGTCACATTCATGTACGACGGTGGACAGAAGGGTAAAGTGAAAAACGACAAGATACAACGATGGAGGATTGAGCTGTTCGAGTACAAATATGATGTCATATACCGGCCTGGCAAGGACAATCATGGCGCAGACACTCTGTCACGAAACGTATGTGCTCCCACGGGGAGCAATAACCAACTCGGAGAGCTCCATAACTCCCTCTGCCATCCAGGCATTACCCGTATGTTTCATTTTGTGCGTTGCAAGAATCTCCCCTACACCGTCGACGATGTCAAGCGCATCATTTCCTCCTGCAAAGTGTGTGCTGAACTGAAGCCGAGATTCTGGAAATCCTCTGGTAGACTCATTAAAGCAACACAACCTTTTGAACGTCTGAGTTTGGACTTTAAAGGCCCTCTGCCATCTAATACACGCAACCGCTACTTACTCACAATAATTGACGAGTTTTCTAGATTCCCATTTGCATTTGCGTGTGCGGATATGACCTCGGCAACTGTGATTGACTGTCTCACACAGATCTTCTGTTTGTTCGGAATGCCAGTCTATATCCATTCCGACAGAGGCTCATCGTTCATGTCGTCTGAGATCAATAGCTTTCTTCTGGAGAAAGGTGTTGCTACGAGTCATACATCAGTTTATAATCCACAGTGTAACGGTCAAGTTGAGCGTCTCAACGGTACTCTCTGGAAAACAATAAGCTTAGCGCTGAAATCTCAATCTCCCGCCTTCCCGTTGGGAATCAGTACTCCCTGATGCTCTACACAGCCTCCGATCATTGTTATGTACAGTCACCAACTGTACTCCACACGAACGTTTGTTCCAATACGCACGTCGCTCAACATTTGGAATATCGTTGCCATCTTGGTTGACCACCCCTGGTCCAGTTCTGCTACAACGAGGTGATAGGTCATCCAAGTACCAACCACTAGTAGAAGTTGACCTCCTGAACTGCAACCCACACTACGCACACATTGCTCATCGAGGCGGAAGAGTCGAAATCGTGTCCCTTCGCCATCTAGCCCCATTGGTTCAGAATACGACTGACAAGGTTCTCAATCTGTCTGAATCCAACGAAGATACTGAACACCCAGATACGACTGAACTAACCGGACGTCAGCCCGATAGCTCTCAATCATCTGAATCTTCTTCAGTACCGTCCTCCGAACACCAACCGAGTTATCCTGGGATTCTAGAACAACAGCGACGAATTCATCCTTATAGTTTGAGGAACAGAGAAGCTTGATTCAGCACATCACTTCCTGTCTACGTCAGCTCATATGTGCCTATTCAAACACTGTCGGGGTGAATGTCGTGATTTTTGTGTGCTTATTCTTATACTTACCATATATACTCGTACCGAACTTTTGTATGTACATTTCAGCTCATGTACACTTGTTCGTAGACAAGTAAAACGTTGCTTATCCTCGAAAACCTGGACTCTGTTCTAACTCGTTCTCGGACTCTTTCTAAACGTCTCAATTACTAAGATATCGGTGGTCAAAGACCTGATGACGTCTCAGACCCCCGACCGAAATGGCCTACGTCCATATAAAACGCGCGGGTACATGTGTCCTTCAAGACCCAGCGATATACCTTTATGGTGTCAAAAATGTAGCAAATCGGCAGAAGCAATTCTGGCCTTTGAGATTCGTGCGCTCATCCCACCTGTCACACTATCATCAAAGCTAATGCAACTTCTGAATACAGATAGTGCTCCACAATCTCCAGTGTTACTCACTGAATTCTCAAAAACCTGTTTAAAGACTGTAGTGTCTCGCAGTATGACTTTGCACTTCGTGGGCACAAAGCACATGCGGAAGGACTAGATGATTTTAGTCAGCTTTTCAAGTAACGCTTGCGCTTCCTGCTATCTTTCGGGAAGTGACAACAATGTTGTCTGCATATTCAATGTCGAAAAGGTTCTCGCTCGGGGAAATGTAAACACTGGGGGTTTCGAAGAACTTCCATTGTTCGTCTCATCATCTCATCACTAACGAACGTAAACAAAAAAGATAGAATGCAAACCCTTTCCGGACACCACTGATTGTAGAGAAGCTTTGGAAGGGCTCCTCATACATTGTCACGCGCCCACAAGTATATGGATAGAAACAGCACATGATATTCACGAAAGTGTTGAGCAATAACCGGTCAACAAAATTGGACGCACTCTTGAAGTCAAGAAACATCATGATTGTACGGCACCTTCACGCACGCATGCCGCAACACTTGACAGGGTGGGAAGATGTGGTCAACACACCCAGTTAATAGCCGGAATTCCGTCTGTCTTAGTTGGGTCCCCTCTTCATGTACCTTCGTGAGAATGGTCATTCAGCCGTTACATCCTTTTGATGGGGGGCGAGATGGCCCAAGTGGTTAAAACGCGAATTTACTGACCGGAAGGTCCGTGGTTCGAATCCGACCTCCGCCACTCGACTTCCCCTATCTAGGCTTGGGCAACCTGGCAGTATCCCAGCCCTCGTGCTTCCTTCGGGTGGCATGGCAGCTAGGCACCGGAAGGGGGCTACGGCTGAACGCTTTTCTTACATCCTTTTGATGTAACCCGAAGCAAGCACGAGGACTGAGGTGTCGCCAGGTTACCCAAGCCTAAAGAGGAGCAATCGAGATGCAGAGTTTGGTCAGTAAATTCGCGCCCTCACCACTGAGCTATTTCGCCCCCTCTCTTTTAGATGAAGGCAAAGAAGTTAGACGAGCACCCATTAAGAAGCTCGCTCCCATCTTTGAACAGAGTGGGAGTTCGTCAGGGCCAGCAGCTCGGTAATGTTTGAAGGATAAAAAGCACTCGTTTATTTCGGACGCCGTCGGGAGCTCCAAATTCACTGTCTATGAATGCGCTGCCCCCCATAAATTTGACTGACCGACAGCATCCGGCTAGTTGAATTGGTCTTGAAAGTGTTCGGTCTAAAAATTGAGTTCTTTCTCAAAAATAAGCGAGCCGCTGTTATCAGTGACCACTTCGCTCACCAAAGGCATCTTTGGATCAGATGTGCGTATCCATGGGAATGCTTTAAGCACATTCCCAGAGTTTTCCATATCCTCCATCCCTTCAGCTTTCTGGAGCTACGAAGACTCTCGATCCGTGAATATGCTTTCTTACTTGAAGTCCAACAGTTTGCCGAGGAGTATTGTACTCCTGCCACGAGGAACGCGTTTCCGAGCCTAGAGCAGTTTATCGAGATGTAGTGTAAATATCTAGTTGGTTCTGTTAATCCACAGGTACAGGGCTCAGTATCATGCAGGGCTGCGGAGAGTAGTGATAACAATAACAGTCCAGCTGTAACACCTTTCAAGTGCTTGGCTGCCATGCTACCTGAAGGAAGTACGAAGTATGAGATATCGCCAGGTCGCCCAACCCCACTCAGGAGCAGTCGAGATGCAAAGCTTCGGTTCGAACTACGAATCTTCTGGTTAGTAACAACTGAGCGATCTCGAGCGGACATTACGGACGGTGCCTTTCAGTAAGAGTCAACGTCGTAAGATGTATTGTCCAAAAGGGACTTCAGTAGTTAGTTCTGTGTTGCAACTGTATTTTCCTCAGCTTAGTTCTCGGTCTGAGCCTCCCAAGCTAGCGTCCACGTCAAAACAAACACCAAAGGTGCAAAAGGTCTATTAACGCCCAAAACGAAATCAGGAACAGTTGTACAGCGCTTCGTATATATAGCGTAAGCGGCTATAACTTTCTGGAATTTCTGACGCGTTCTGGAGCTCC
>NW_008751684.1:62015-74673 GCF_000715545.1 Opisthorchis viverrini | reverse complement strand
ACGTCATTTCGGCATCCTGTTCAATTCTGTTAAGAAGCCGGGTTCTGATGTCAGCATCATGGGATGACTGGAGACCGGATAGAAAAATGAGGCACTTAAACTGATTCTCCGTCATTGAGCTGAGCTTGAAGCGCTCGCATTCTCGATTGACAACACCGGCAAACGTGATGAAATCATCATCATCTTTCTTGGCCAACTTAAGGCATTGGTAGCGGATATTGAACATTGATGTTTGATCGCCGAATATCTGGGACAGTGTTCTGACCGTTTCATCAAAGCTGAGGTCGCGGGGCAGCTTGGGGAGAATGAAATTTGTGAACCGTTCATGCTCCGGTGTGCCGAGTTTTCGCAGCAATAGTCTGACTTTCCATCCATCGTCAAATTTGGAAAAATCAGTTTTGAACATGTCTTCGTACCGCTTGAACCAGGAGTCAAAAGTGTGACCAGAAAGAGCGTCAAATGTGAACTCCGTAATTGAGGCCGCGGCTGCATCAGTTGAGGAAACAGAAGACTCACCAGTACTGACTGCTCCGTTCTGGATATGAAGTTTCTGAGTCAGTGATTCAATGAGCTTCAGTTGCGCTTCTTCAAACTGCTTTTGTTGCTGCTGCAATATTCTCGGAGGGGATCCGCGTGGATTCCTGCCTAACATTCTGGTAGACTTATTAAGGATCCCGGGGCTTCTCAATGACCAGGCGAGATGTGCGCATCCTGCGCACCCCTGAAAGCATAAAGAGAAGCAGCAGCGAACAACTGCGTGATCTGAATCCACGCAGGTGTTTCATCACAGGTGATGATGAGTAACTGACTAACGCCATCTACGGCTAACGGCTGTGGCCACTGCGTTGGGGTTGACTCATCATCGTCATCATCGACAGAATGACGTCAGTGTTCAACACCGATGTTTCGCTGTCGTAAGATTGATTTGGAGATATCTGAGGGTGTCGGCACCATGTAACGAGCAGATTTTACACATAAAACCGATGGGAGACGAACGGAGTCATCAGTCCTAAGTGCTGGACCTACAAGAGGATGGTTATTAATGGGGTGGAAAGAGGGAGAAAAAGTATGTGAAAGAGAATGAAGGGAGACAACATCAGTAGCCTGTTTTCGCCTACCCACAATGCTGCATGCAGCGAGTAAGGGACACGGCTGATGGCACCACGCGACCGCCGGTGTGGCTTGAGTTTATTTGCAGGTGCGGAGTTCATAGTTGTACGTGGGCTGGGATACTGCCAGGGCGCCCACACCTAGACAGAGGGACACTTAGGATCCTCAACCAAAACCTTTGGCTCAAAAGCCTAACCACAAGGAGACGGCGACTGGCGGGAAATGAAAACGAATTACCATTTTTACGGATCAAGTCGCCACATGTTCCGATTCCCAACCAGAAGGACCAAGAGACTGTGTTCATCAGACCTCCAACGATTAACCAACCTGGTATGGGAGACTCTGTGAATGCCACGGGGACACCCCCGCAGTGTAGCTCAGAGGTACGTAAACCGTCACACCGTGGTAAGGTTCAGTCTCTTAGTGACAGTCTTCGAAGATGAGAACGATGAGAAGACCACTACAAGGCTCTGGCAAGTCAACGCACGTTTCACTGACTCCAGCAGGTCAACAACAGAGGACACTGCATCGGAGGTGAACTGACTAATGGCTGAAGCAGTTCGCACCCTCCCAGTGATTGCTCACATTGCAATGGTAATAGTAGTCTTTCAGCTGCAATGTCATTCTGGTGTTTAGCTGCTACGCTATCCGAAGGAAGCACGGGGTGAAATACGGTCCGGTTACCCAAGTCTACCGAGGATCGATCAAAATGCAGAGGCTGGGTTTGAGCAACGTACAACCAGGTCAGCGGGTTCGCGCAAAAACCATTGAATCAAGTCGAGCTCATTGCTTATACTGGCCGTCAGGCTGTCCAGTGAGATACTGTGCTGCAGCGGGTTATTAATCACCACCACAGCCAGTGGCCACGAACCTGCCCACATGATGAATTGAGACCTTACTCCAATCGACATTACATGACATCACCGCCTGACGGTTGCCTCGTGTTTTAGAGCTAATTTTTGCAATGCGTTCTGCTAACAGAAAGCGATGCTGAATCATAACAGAGTGCCCCCAGCGGAGGCACTGCTCCGACAGAGGCTTCAAAACGCGAGAACTTATTCAGCCAGGGAGAAAGCAACCAAGGTATCATAACACGCGTATGGGAGAATAATTCAACCAAAATCACGAAGCGATCGCGCGCTGTTTCAGTGTCGGCTTGAGTGTTGTTTCGTGTCCACAGCGACACCTATACCTCACTGGCTCGACAAAGCATTGCGTGATAGCAAAATTGCCCCACCTGTTTAAATGCGACAATTTAGTCGAATTCGACAACGAATCCGTCAACACTGCCACAAACAGAATGACTGGAGCCTAGAGTTTTATCCGGAAACCTTGAATCCCGGCTCCACCGCAGAAATACCATCAGCTTTTCTACTGGAGGTTCAGCTCCAGCATGTATTACGATCGTGATACCACACGGGCAATATCCAAAAGCCAGTCACTCACTATACTATAAAGCTGAGTTCATAAAGGTCAAGGAGCACACGGGCAATATCCAAAAGCCAGTGGGATCACTCACTATAAAGCTGAGTTCATAAAGGTCAAGGAGGAAGTGATAAATGAAACCCTATGCCAAAACTGCAGAGCAGTTCGCTGTCGGTGCCCGCAACGGCCAGTAAACTTACCCCGCACGTGATTGGTCAGAAGACAACCCATTAGCCTGTCAAGCATCAGGCGGACTCTGATTGGCCGAAAAGCAGCACCAAACAACCGATAATGACACAAGTTATTCTGAATGCTGATAGCCCATGCCGCGTTCAGAAGGAGTTCGAATTCTCACATTCTTATCTGGATTTCAACGCAATCCTTATTTTCTTTCGGTACTTCGTAGGAACACTTTTGCCTGGTAGGATTAAACCTGGGACTTCGGTGATGCATATTCAATAGTATTACAGGTGGGAACGGCACGGACGGTGGATACGAAGATGGTGACTCGATTTTCTGCGCCGAAAGTTCTGACATAATGGAGTCTGATTTCTTGGGATACTGAAGGGGCGAAAATGGCCTTGAACAGCCTGTTTCTGGTAGGTGTGGCGTTTTGTACCTTTATTTTACTTCCATTATAACACTGCGTATTTCATCAATTGCATAATCGTTTTTTGTTTGAATACGAAAAACTACAAAAACGCGCACTTGTACAATTTCACAGAATACAAGCGTAGTTACGTGCTTCGACTCTCTCTTCTGATTTCGCTCGCGCTTGCAGCGGTCATTAGCGAGTCTCATGTACTAACTCTGGTACCAAAACATTTCAGACATCTTCGGAATCTATTGTATGTGGGAACTGTTCAGAAGAAGACCCCTGGACCAACATAATTGGATTATTGTTTATTCGCTGACCTGGGCCAACGACGAACTATTTTAATGAGAACAATTTTTAATGAGTCTGTTCCATCTGATTTCTTTATTTTTGTATACCCAACCTAGCGTAATTAATTTTACTTTTTTGCCACACACTCCTGGTAAACTAACTTATTGGGTAGCCAGACCACTACACAGGTGCGTGCGGCCACATCTAAATATTTTTGGCGCAAATCTTGTTTGGAAGGATTCTAGCTCATTATTATTCACTTTTCAAGGCCCCCGGACTCTCTGAGTGGTGCGGTATTGCACACAATGATCCTACTTGAGCCATAATCCACATGATCTTGCAGCAATTCGAAATTGCGGCCCGGTAAAACCGAGTCACTATGTGAAATTTTTGATCCTCTCAGTGTCAGGAGGGCACAGTCTGCCGCGGTTCACCTATGAAAAATATTGTCTACGTTTATCTGTATGATCAGTCCCTGGTATTTCTCAGTTAGTATATATAAACCTCGTTGAAGTACATCATCTTTGCTCACGCACCAGTTACGCCCCTTGTCGGGTAACGAAAAGACCGCAGACCGATTGCCAGCAGACCAGCCCTCGCCGGACCAGTAGCCAACAGCTGTTTTCTGTTTAAAAAAGGCCCAAGCATCAGCTTTCATTTATCCAGCTTTATCAGCTTTCAGTTATCCAGACGGGTTTCTGTATGGGTCAGCGCTTCTGGTGCAATCTCTTCCCGTATACACCGCGTGGTTGCAAGTAGGAACCACATGATCAATGCGGTCCAATGGTGCATGGAGGCTCTAACTGTTAACTCATTGTTGGTCAAAGTTTTCTCAAATAGTTCTGAAGAATTCGGACCTGAATATCAGTTTAGTTGTGTAACGTGGCTGTGAATAAAGACACGGCTCATGAGGTATAACAATCTAGTCATGGAGGCAGACCGTCGAAGCCTGTACATAAGAGCTTGGTTGTTAAAGCACCACTATTAAAACCATAACTGTCCACTCCATGAACGGTAATGGATATATTATTGTTAGAAGGTAAATGGTTTTCAGGATGCCAATCTGTTAAATTTCGGATGCATGAATTCAAAAAAGCGCCGCTTCAGCTGGGAGGTCTGGTCAGTCGCTGAGTCCGCACGGATAATTTACACTATGGTGGGGGCTTACAGCGCCACAACTTGACCACTGATAAGTGGAATCTGAAATGATCATCTTAGTATCATAGACGTTCGGTAAACCATATTTCCGTTATGGTGATGAGAACGAATAAGGGTGGTTGGTTGCAGCAGTTTACCCTAATTAGGGGCTTGATCCATTGCGTGGCAGAAATCTGGTGCCGGAATTGAAGAACCCACTTTAGGCGAGCATGTTAGACACCACATTTGACAAAAAACAAGTCCAAATCCATCTCTATGAGCATTACCCTCTTTAAGTGGAGCGCAGGTCACCCAAAATTATCGAGTAAGCCCATTATGAGTCCGACGTTTTGACTGCTTTGTCATGTTTAAACAGGGGTTTGGGTAGCGTGGCTATACATTCGAGTGATCAGCCGTCCATGGACTAAGTGAAGATTTTACCAGGGTTCTATGTGACCTCATAAAAAGTTATGTTTGATGTGTTGTGTGTTTGATGGAGGGTGGAAGCATGTTACAATAGTAGTGGAGACGTCATTCACAGTCAGGAGCTTCTGGTGGTATCAACACTAATTGCGGCCATGCACTTAACTGGCTATGCGGTTGGCTCTGGCACTCCGTAGACGAAGGCTCTTATGTCTCTGTCAGCTCTATCTAAAGAAGGGTTCACTTTTGTGCGCCAAACTTGCTTGCTTCGGATATTATTCGAATACGTCGTCAGTGGCTTATTTTTATAAGGAAGACAAACAGCTAAAGAAATCGTTTCGACAATATGATACAAGCTCTGGGTAATTCATAATGTCATGCCATCATTGCACTGACACCTCGGTTTCTGGAAATCTCGAGGCGGATGCTATGTCTGGGGTGTTTGGGCTGGGATGTGCAGTCCTGTTGGCAGCGAGTTTTTTTTGGGGGTTGTTCCGGGGAATATGCTGATGTAGAACAAAGCCATTGTAAGGTCGCAGGTATTTTTGATCAGCATGGGGATCCCTTGGGGTGGAAAGCGCAGATTAGATGGGGTGAATGACAGCCAAACAGGGTGTCAGAATCGGACGTATCCGAATTCGGAAGCTTGGGAAGAGGAGGAAATAGGCTGGGATCAGTAAGTCCTGACAAGTTTTAGGAGGCATAATATAGGAGTACGTTCAAAAGATTGAACCCTTACCACAAGCAGGGTGGTGACAAAGGTTGACTAAATGAGGTGCATATCGAACAAGTAGTTAAGGGCTGGCCTTGTTTTATGGAAGCTCATTACGTGCACATTATGCTTTATGTGTATCCGCTCTTGGAAACAGTAGGTAGGGATGTGTTTTGCCTGGTTGACGACGTTGGCATTGGTGCAGTGCAACCCCAATTTTGACGAAGGCAGCCACAGCTTTGCATTATGCACCGCAGAGAATCTTCAAACTATCATTAGTGTTTTGAAAATTTTTCTGACAGATGAAAGGTTCACTTTTGCTAGCTGTTGTTTGTGGCGTTACCAAATAAGTGACAGATCCGGGACTATTCCGTCACCAGTAACAATGACCAGAGAACAGTGTACTCTCTTATGAATTTCCTGAATTAAACGCCAGACCTAGCGATGGGCGATGCATCTGTGCTACTAGAGGGGTGGGGTATACGAACGCACCATGGTGCAGCGTAACAGGGTGACCTTCCTGCAAGGCGTACCCGACCACCACACGTGGTTCTGTTCCCCGTGCAAGCTAGAGATGTGCAAAAGTAAAACCTCCAAGCGGTCGTTAATGTGGCTCGTGCATCAATAAAATCCTCCAGCTACCAATTCTTTTTCCGGTGGGAGGAAGCCGGGTCAGTAAAACAGCTCAGTCAGTTTGGACAGGCAAACAGCAGACAGACGCTAGTAAAGGCAGGTCGCAGAGGAGGCAAGTGGAATTGGCAGCTCCCAATGGGAGAAGGAGAGTTGAACGGTGATATTCAGAGTGAGTTCACCAGGGCTAAACGGTGACTGAGTACTGTTGTGGGTTAAGCAGAGACGTACCGCGATGTTGTACGTGAGCGTTTGGTAAGCTGTGGAGCACATCGTCAGATAGACTGTATAAACATAATGGCGCGTAATTCCCTTTAGCATTAAAGAAATGCTGGCTTCGGCTTGGGTTCTGTAAAGTAGATCTGGGCCAAACAGAGCACCAGTCGTTAGACATAGCTGATAGAGTAGTCCAGGGTAGGGACTAGGCTAGTACCAGACATATGATGTCTGAAAGTAAAGAAACAGGCCGGTAACACAACACATTCAGATGGAGCAGTCATTTAGCATACTACAGTGGAACGAAGCAAGTCAATGGGGTAGCAGGATATAACAACGGGATCTTATACATGCCCGCTAACTGTATCGCCGTTACACCCAAATTTGCGGGAAACCAGATTCATGGAGGAGATCGGGAAGTATTTGGGTATTATGTAAGGCGGCAGCAGTCTCACAAGTAAGAACTTTATCTACGAATTTCGAAAAAGTACGACGGTGCGTGTCATTTAGCAGCTGCTCGGAAAGATGGCTCCGATGCGAGCGCGGTAACACAACACATTCAGATGGAGCAGTCATTTAGCATACTACAGTGGAACGAAGCAAGTCAATGGGGTAGCAGGATATAACAACGGGATCTTATACATGCCCGCTAACTGTATCGCCGTTACACCCAAATTTGCGGGAAACCAGATTCATGGAGGAGATCGGGAAGTATTTGGGTATTATGTAAGGCGGCAGCAGTCTCACAAGTAAGAACTTTATCTACGAATTTCGAAAAAGTACGACGGTGCGTGTCATTTAGCAGCTGCTCGGAAAGATGGCTCCAGATGCGAGCGTAGTAAACTAGGAGAAAGTGGTGGCGTAAGTTTATACGAGCTGAAGGGCATATTAAGGGGTTGCTGGAGTTACGGAAGGTATAGCGAGGACGTGAATTAACGTTTTGTCTCTCCTCTACTGTAAAGGTATTTTTGGGTAACAGATGGCGAAAGAGAAATCTATTCGGCCTAAACCGTCTGAACCATGGTGGTTTGAGGCCTGAAATATGACTGCGGAAGCGGTAGGAGGGAGGGTTGGACTGTAGGGATTTCATTTTCGTGAATGAGCATTGGACACTTTAAAGTACTAAACTACTTCTTTGGGTATAAAATGAAGAAAATAAGGCACAGAATTAAAACATCGGACGTACGCATTGCTTGAAAATGGCGACGATTGCATCCCGAAGTGGAAAGGAGTGCCATGTTAGATAGCTGAGCCTGCGTGATCGGGCAAATTCGAACTGGACTTGGTGGGAAAAGCTGAATTCGCAAGTGTAACGGACCAAGCTCTTTGATCTCTGTGGAATGATTGGCAGGATCCCTGTTAGTTATGAAGGCCTCAACCGGGGGAAGCAGCGGCAGGAAGTTGTTCTGGATTTTGCAGAAGAGAAACTTGGGCCAGAATCATTTGCCCAGCAAGTTAGCGAGTCTGATTCTTGCTGAAGGTATTGGATACAAAACCGAATGTTCGATTTCTGCCTCCTGGACCTTGCAGACTGTCGAGCACCATATACGATCAAGAAGTTCAATTTAAGAGCACTCATATTCCTACTTTTTGAGGCGTGGTTCATGCGCCCTGGGGCCTTCTATTGAGAACTCCTCCCATAAGTTCACTATTCTTGGAGGTTATAAGGGCTCCAGGCCCAAAACGAACCGTTTGTGGCTACTGAAATGCTCTACATTTCCCATTCCTTGGGAGAACCAAACGCCCCACCCCTGAAGTCCTTCCAAAAGGGCTGTTTATATGCATCTCTCTGACTACCGTTATCTGCATTTCCTCTGGTTTTCGTCCTCCGAACTTACTCTGGCCACAAAAATTTCCATTTTAGAAATGGAGCCTATGAAGAGACGGAGTACTCAAAGCGGGGCAAATTGGGCACAATATGGTAGTTCTCGCTCGTCAGGATGCTACCGACGACTATCCTCTGGGATGAAAACGGTTCTGTGTGCTTTTGGAAAAGCTGATATACCTTGTGCATATGGTTGAATATCTGATCAGTGATGCGTACAGTTCCTCAGGTTTCTATCCAACTTCACCATATATCTTAATTTTGATGATTTTTGTTCATTTATAAGGGAATTCTTGTGTGAGCACTTACCAGATCTCAGCGGTCCCATTGCTTTAATTGTCAGTAAATGGAATCCAGGGATTGACACGGCAGCAAGATTCCGCGTGTTATCGCTTTTGAATGACGTTCACCCTCCTTTCGCCTCATCGCCACATTTCAACCTCCCACAAAACTGCTCACGGAATCGCCCTTACAACACCTGAAGCTGACGATTTGTACAGAGAAAAACGAAGGCTGATCGAATCGAATGCCCCCCCCCGGAGATAAATGTAGCACATGCGAATATCCGCGTACCCTAGTCTTACAAGCTTCTTATGCAATTCGGTGTAGGAATTGAGATTTGCGGAAATGACTTTACTTTTGTAAGTCCGTGCTGAAGAAAGTTAAGTAAGTCATCATTTGAAACTACCTACATTTTTTGTAAACTTGGCAGAGACTTACGGACTTGCTGTACGTTATTTGGCTTCCATTTAAGAGTATCCACCCTTTAGGTTTGTGACCTGGTGATGCCTCCTATGATAAGGCAGTGTCCTTCCTTGAGGGACTAGATAAACGAGTTAGGCGCTCATTGACAACGCCAGCCAACAGGACGTGGCCCCACAGACTCGTTTCGTCTAGGGTTACTTTTAGCTTTTGTCATACCCACTCCTAATTGGCTTTTGCAAATCAAGAGAAGCAGTTCAGTCATGTGACCGAATAAGCCTTAACCGAAGTCTCTGTGCTTTATTTTTGCCCCGTAAATAGTCTATCTGTTCTGCGTATTTGTATTGCCCTCGTTGGAATCCCAGATTGGTTGTACACATATGCACGTTACATCCTCAGACCCTAGCGAGCCTTCACAGCTAGAAATGTAGCACTTGTAAACTGTTCTTTTTCATGCTCAGTATCACCCTCTTTTTCCCCATCATTATCAGTCACATCGCTGTACAAAAGTTTGTTTTACTGAACCGACAACCGTTACCGCCCGCTTGGTTGGCTCCAACGTGACTTTGAGACTTTTGCTGAGTGACTGTTGTTGTGACCGTCAGCTATAATTGACTGCTGCTAACACTAAACGTGAACAAACATTTCAGCTACAAACACTGGACTAATGTATTCACACCTGTAGATTAATATTTCGATCACCGGAGATCTGGAATACCAGGAAGATAGAACTGTTCTTGATGTGGTGGTTCAACGGAATACGGAATTACGGAATCTCCTATTTTGAACTGTGAGTCAAGATTTACTTGGATTTTTCTCCTTGTAACTTTGTATCTGGCTTACATTAGCAATTTACCCTGTTCACTAGAGACTGCATAGGGCCGTTAACAACTACAGAAGTCTTCTCACCGTCAGCTTTGACTGCCTTAATTTTTATCGATGTCTTTCCCCGATCTTAAATTTGGCAAGAGTGGATTGACTGGCACCATGACAGTTTTATTCGAAGCCAATTTTCGGGTTTTAAAGCTTTGTTGACCATACCATCATATCGTAATCCGCAGGTAGACATCCTAAAGCAGAATTCCAAGGCAGAAATACTATTTAGAAAAATGAGCTTTTCACGCAGCAACCGGTAAGTCTCGCCTCGAACTAAATCACTCCAGTGGGCCAACAATGGAGCCAGGGTGTCCTCAACAAACCCTGACTTAACCGACTCTCCCTCCGCCCAAAAATACGCGGTATAGTGACGTCTGATCAAAGAAATTGCGGTTTTTCGTCAGGTCAGCGAAGATATTTACTGCCAAGAACAGTAAACTAACTGTCCAACAGCCTTATGAGGACAGGATTATTCGCATCCTCGAACATCCTTGAGTCCAAAAGAGTGAAAACTCACCGTGGAAAGGTCGGGTACCCTGTTCTCTCTTAAACTGTTATGTGTAAGAAGCCAAAACATATCAGTGGTCACCGAAGGCGGAAAAGGGTCGCGGACAATTGCTGCAATAAGGCAAAAGATCATGGAGGTGTTGGCTGGTTAGAAAAAATCTGCAGGATTACCGCAGCTGTTCGCCTGGGCGAAGTTGGGAGAAAGTTGTTTGTTCATTCGAAGCACTTCTGTTGCACGCAGATGTGACAAGTTTCTAGGTCCAAATATCTATTTCTATGTCTTATGAGAGGTTGAGTGGGCATATAACGGATAAAGTCAGTCACTGTAAGAGGACTCGGGTACATTGATGCAGTATTGTTTTAATCCTGAACATTTCCCGGTTAGATACTGGAGAACGACGAAGGCATGCAGTTAGTTCTTGACATATCAGTAAATGCCGTGAGGAGCAGGAAGTGATTTTGGGGGTTAAAGACGTTTTGGTATGGACACGCTGGCCGTCTCGGACAAGTAAACGGCATAAGCCGTGGCAGTTCTTTCCTGAATTGTATTATCACTACGCAAGATGGCAATTTCCTAATGTAATTGTCAAGACCAAGACATTCATAAAAACGGCACTGACTGTATAAAACAAGTGCTCACAGACTTTTCATTACGGTGTGGCAACCAGTGGAAGCTTCACACCTACGTCCTTTGCTAAGCACGGCATAAATGCATCCTTATCGTTTGCAACTTGCACTTCAGTGTGGCACAAATCGGTCCACCGATGTAACCCGTTTTTACAGACTACGCATTCGAAGCAATACTTAATCTAACAAATGACAGCTGCACAACAAGCATGAAACTGCCCCCTAACTAAATATCTGTAACATGCATCTGCTGTCCATCTACTAGGGCGCGCTCCAGATGCACAGTTGGTGCAAAAAACAATAGATGGTGCTTTTGGATGACCTACGCACCTGTTTCGCCGCTTCTGTGTGGTCCATGAACAAAAATATGCAAATCTGGGATCCGGCGCATGTATTCGTAGATCAACTATGTATCAAGTACCATGACCGAGAGTCAAATCTGGCCATGAGCCCACTCTAAGTAGATACGAGGAAACAGGCTAACCCAGCGTGTTACAGATCGACAGCATTAGTCTAAACGCAGAAGTAACGATTTTACAAGTTTCCAAATGGCATGAAATTATGTCAGGCGAAGGTAGCCAACCATGATCCAACATCCTGCCATACCACAATTTCAACGCCAGAACAAAACTCATTTTCTCGCTCTCCCAGTGAAAGCGGAAGTGTCACCCAATATTTTTGGAGTGATTATTTCATCAATACGAAGCATTTTTGGATTGGACTTAACAGCAGTCGTGGGTATCCTGCCATCTATCTAAGTAGTATATTACTGCCTCAGCGGACGGTCAAATGGGTCACAAAATCAGCGCCAACAGACCAATCGTATGCAAGATTTTTATCCTTGGCGTACATTTATTTTTAATGAATTAGTGACCAATCAGATGGCTAAATAGGGACCGGCGCAGTAGCCCACCAACGCATTGTAAGTGTAAAGGTGTCCATTGAAAAAGTCAGTCTTGTGAATTCTGCAGAGTGCGCAGACCCACCCTTCTGCTTTCTGGTGATACATACTCCAGTGAGAAAGAATAATTGCTAGCCAGCTTAGCCGAAGAAATCCCTAATAAAGCTCTTTACAGTGGCCGAAGAGATGGGACTGTACCATCCTATCCTGTAACTGCGTATTGCTGCTCATAAACCTCGTTTAATCCATTCTACAGGTAATACTACGTATAATTTTTGTGAAAGCTCCTCTACTGTTCATTTCACGGATACTCTTGCCGGGTCACCCGATAGACGTTACAGTCAAGAGTTCACCTTCAGTACCGTTTTGTATCCGTATACCGAATTGAACCTAACGCGAACTATGCAGCTATTTGTGGATAAATTTTGTTTTAATGGGTTACTCAAGGAAATCACAAATAAATCACTTTTCTATGGTAGTTGAGGCAAATTTTTCGCTTAAAAGCTGTCGCACGTTATAAGTTGGACAATCTTTTGGATGTCAAAGTATTTTCCAGGAGTAACACTGCGTGGAAGGTGCAGAAACTTCTTCAACAGAACATCACCTAAGCTCCAAAATGAGGAAATCTGTGGTGATCTGCCGAGGTATTCTCATCATCCTTTTAAGTGGTCACGTCAAAAC
>NW_008751684.1:47932-61975 GCF_000715545.1 Opisthorchis viverrini | reverse complement strand
TATTAAAATTGCATAGTTGACATATCGTTATCTAATCTGGAATCTGGAATCCAGTTTTCATAAAAATGAGTGAAGCAGCGGACGATTTTATGCTAATTGATGAACTTGTGATTGTCCTGTACAGTAGGAAAGATGGGCGATCAAGTCCCCAACGCGTTTTTCCCAGATAATTTAGAACTTTTCCTGTGCGGCGATTTTTAACAAACACTCGGCGGCATTAGGTTAAAACAGTGTGATCTCTAACAAACCATTCGGCTTTTCCTGCCATTTTCCAGAGATGTCCATAACATAACATCAAAACGGGGAAACCAATCTAACGTGTACGGCCACATTACCAGAACTGCTCATTTCCCCCGGGAAGTGCTCAAGTTAGTCTGATATACAACAGACTCCTTTGATTACTAAAATTTTCCTTTCACCCGCCGTTTACTAACAAGAAAAAAGAAAAGCAATTGTCAATTTAAAAAAGTTATCACCCATTTCAAGAGTTTGCAGGCGATATCGCTGTGCACCTATAGTCTGCTTCAGAACCATATGGTGGTTAACAAATTGTCAAAAATAAAGGTAAAACGAATTGGCTTGTCCTCCTTTGATATCGCGGAGACCAGCGTTTGATGAACTCGATTTCAATGGGTAGGTCTTGAGCTACTGTGCACTTGGGTCGGATTTCGCTAAAACAACCGCAGATCAAGTTTGCCACTTAAACTGAGTACATTTAATATGCTGCCTCAAAACGCCCTAATATTCTGTCTCCCGATATTCAGTTTCTTTACTGGTTCGTTCTTCCGTTTTCTGCACAGGCGAAGAAACGGAGAAATGCAGGGTTTAGTCAAGAGAATGTTCGTCCTGATAAGTGACATTTTCGGCAAAATTAGAAGAAACCCCTAGACAGAAGAAGATCCCTAGTGTTCCCGGAGAGATCTACGAGATCGAATTTCCTGCCACAAGCTAGTTGCATAATCACATCAGCTGATATTGTTTCACTGTGTAATGTTCGCTAAGACGAAGTTGCTGGTTTGGCAATTCGGAACTACGTAACTTCACCCACAAGTCAGGAAAACGGTAGAAGTGAGTTTAGGTGTTGTTCATGCAGTACGTCATCCTGTTAGAGATGGCAACCATAGACAAAAGTCCGATTTATTCTGATATCAGTTTACTCCCATATATAGCAGACAATTCCGTCAGGGTTAACACGGCTACCGAGGTTTGTAGAATTCTCCACAACCTGCCGCGATTCTTCTTGAATCGCAAGTAGTGTGTTCAGAGACTAAACTTCTTGAAGCATGTTTTTGAAATTTGAAAGGGCCGGAAGCATACCGAAGGATGATGTAGTGGTTTTCGGCTTTTTTAACGAAGCTTGCACGTTGCCTTCGTTTTCAAAGGTGATGTGATGTTGTCTGACCTACGAGGTTCCCACCAGCAACCATTTGAACTTCAAGGTTCTTAGGAACTCACAGAGGCCGCCTCAGTGTTTCATCACTGACGAAATTAGACAAGAATGCAGAGAGTGGGTTTCCTTATCGGAAAACGCTTTTGTAGGGAAGTTGTTAGAGAGCTCACCATACACTCTCACACGCCCACACGCACCGGATTATGCTTATTAAGGAAGTATGCAATGACACAACAGTCCTTGTAGCGATTTCATCGCTCACAGTCGCTAACCAGATCACGAGACTTGTCCTTTTGCTACGCTCACAAACCACGTCACCCAAAGGTGATTCATCTGACACTGAGTGTCTGTACCATTTAGTAAGCGGGGCAACAACTCACGTGCTGACACACCCACGCTCACGCCCACGCAAACGTAGCTATATATGGGAAGACCGAGCACAAACAACACGCACAAACTCGCGCACGCGCTCAGAGAGCAGGATGCCAGCCGCCCTCTACAAGTCCACGGACAATAAAAGAACACGTGTAGCAGCTATACTGTAGAGAAAACACGTTCCAGCCGTCCAGACTTTCACCAAGGGACTTTCACGAACGATAAGTACCTCTTTTGACTTGCTCCACAGTTCGCATGGCATTTATTTCTATGCGTGCTGCTGCAACTCACCAATGTTAACCAAACTAAGAACTGTCAGTAGTGCATATAATTTCCAAATTACACTGTGGCTACCATAATCTGCGCACTAATTTAAGCTCATTCGGGGTTGCATCCATCCGGAATCCAACACACCAGAACTAGTGATGCTTACGAGCCTGGTTCAGTCACGTGGTAATCGGGTTGTTGTCCAATCTCAGACTTTATCAGACAGCAAGCACAATTTGATATTAATTACCCGGTTGAGTAACTGCATCTGCTTCTTGTTCTCCCAGATTTTAGGGGGGTGGGGGGCGCAACTGAATTAGCCAAACTCGGCGTACTTTGGTGCTTGATACGGAACTGCATAATTGCTTTGAGCCAGCATAGTTCTTTCTTTAGGTTGCGGCCCACCTAAATGAGGCTGTCTAACCTATCAGTTCTTTATGTAGCAGACTTTTGTGCCTCACCTCACGCTCCGAGAAAAACATGGTGTTTCAAAAGTACTTCATATCAAAGAAATGTTCTTTCACGTTTACTCTGTGTGTGAACTCGTGCAAGAGGAACCTAAAACCTGCTATTGAGCTTAGTCTTATATAAACTAAGGTAGGTGAGTTTTAGATGAAAAAGATTGCGCCAATACAGTTTTTCATCACGCGGTCCTTGGCTTCGGAAATAGAATCGTCAAATGCCGGCTTTTATTAAAATGACACACAGTTAGGGCAAGGTCTTCAGGCAAATAACTTACCTTGGGTCCTGTGGCCGGTGAGCTTCTCCTTTGCTAGGACCGGCAGAGACGGCGGGTAGCTTTTCATGCTTTCTTTGACTGGAAATTAAGAGGTGTCGTGCAAACATTGGTTTTACCAGTGGACTATGACTTATCCACAGTTTACTGTCCCAGGGTGCGTTTTCGCTTAAGTGGTATGGGCTCGGGATATCTTGGCCTTGCATTAAACGACAAAGGGAACCCTGTGAAGCGTACAGGGAGTTGCCTGATGTATCCGCTAAAACCAATTGAGACCTGATATGCGTGTAAACCATGCTCGGCACGCTGAACGCCTACACACAAAGTTATTGTAGTTTGGGAAGTACCAATTGCATATTCACTCAGCCACTGAGGTAAAAATGCGACAAAACTTGACGCAGGTTGGGTTTTACAATCCATCTACGCACTTTCCTTACTGTGTAAGCCTAAAGTAAGGAAAAAGTCATTTGACAACTTTTAATTTCCTCTTCAATTTGGAGGATATCAAAAGAACAAAGCTGAGATCTGAAAGAACAAAGGCTCCTCAAAACAGAGAAAGTTCTTTAGACCCAAACCCAGACATTTCTATCAAATCTAATCAGTTGACTTTCGGTGAATGATGTACAGAGTAGACTAACTGCCCGATGAGTGAGGATGTTTCATTCCAACCCGGTGGTCACTCTTAAAAGCATTGTTTTTAGGGTAAATGAAAATGAATTATTAATTGGATTTCCATCAGGTATAAAGTCAGTATGATTATTTTATTCGAAACACTTGCAAGAATCAATTGTCCGAGCAGTCAGCAGTAACCAGAAGGCTGAACGAGTAGTTTCCAGTAGGACCTACTTCCAGGGACCCTTTTGAACTAACAAAGGACTTTCCCATGCGTAGTATACGGTGTCTGTCAGTTTGGTTGGTTCATATGTAAGTATTGGTGATGTACAACCGTGCTTACTTGGGTTTGGCTCACGAGCTTTGTTTCTGTTTTCCATCCACAGAAATTGTCGTGAACACCTGCCTCAAGGAGAATCACTGTCCCCTGGTGCTTCCATTGCATGCATACTACATATGAAATTCATGTAATTTTCAAGGTCATCTTAGTAGTTCAGACTAAGCCACTGAACTTACTTCCAGAAAAGCGAAAACCTTTCCTTATTGTCTGAAAGGTGTCTACTTTTTCCTTGATTCCACTCCGTGACTTCGATGAACCGTGGGCCCAGTTCACTGATGGACTGATGACAGTGTTGTATTTCAACAACAGTTTTTGCCAACCGACCAATGGTCACAGTTTGGTCCTATCTGTCCTATTTTAGAGCTGACAAATTAATGCTTGCTTGTGTCCCACCAGGAACGCAAATGAACCGCAATACCTCGGTAGTTTTTTCTCATGAAAATATACTGCAATGTCTGGTACAGAGAGTATCTGCAATGTGATAAAGCAATTCGACGAACAGGAATTCGTCGAAACAAAGAGCGGCCATCTTATTGGTAGGTGTAATCACCAAAGATTGAGGGGAATCTGGCAAGTGGTGTGTCCTTTCTGTAGATGAAAAGAACATAGTTGGCTGGCGAATTAAACTCATATGCAAACCAATTTGGTTTTGCTGGAAAATCCCTTGGAACCCAGCTGAATCTCACATTTATGATGTTTTTAAGCCTACCTGATAAGTTTCAAGAAGGGAGAAACCGGTCGTGAACTGTCGAAGAGTTTTCAGCAACCTTACGCCTATACAACTCGAATATCGTGCCAAACGAAACATAACCTGTCGAAGAGTTTTCAGTAACCTTATGATAGGTTTTACGCCTATACAGCTCGAATATCGTGCCAAATGCAACATAAGGCCTGGTGCAGCACACTCAGTTTCTTAAAAACAGCATGAACCAAAGATCCTGTTGGGTTCCGTGTGAGACTCCCGTGAAAGCCAAATTGGTTTACAAATGAGTGTAGTTCGTCAATTTCGTACAATTTGGGTTCAAGTAGAACATAAGGTTGATGGAGAGTCGGGGACTGCGCCTACTTGATGATCCTCAAGAAGAGCGAGACCGGTCGTGTCGAAACGTTTTCAGTAACCTTATGAGTAGTGCAGTAAGTTCAAACATAGTTGGCTCTTCAGTTTGCGAAACCGCAAATCAACCGAAAGTGAGTTGCTATCACGTATGTAATAAGTTCTTGAGAAGTTGTAAAAGTGCATCTTCTCCAGGATTCTGGGACGAGTGTACTAGGTGGCCATGAATGCGGAAACCAAAATACAGACATCTACAAACGAATCTTACGTGATCATGTCAGAAATGCTACACTTTCCTCCAGACTTCCTCAGATGAGCTTGGTGGCTTTGGGGAGCCTAAAGTTTGGCTTGATTGACTGGCTTATTTAACTCAACTGATACAATTGCATCCATAGGCAACGTTCGTATGGTTATTGTAGTTGTGAATTAAGTAGGTTTCCGGAAACGATGGCCTCAAGTAATTTAGTTGAACTTTTAACCTGATGCTCTACACAATACTGGATGGAATAAGGCTAACTTCTCGAAGCAAAAGGACGAAAGATACCCTCGGAGGGAAAGCAGCTGTGCGAAATATTTGACAATGAAACGGTCTTAATGTCATCGATTCAAAGCGTGCGCTAATTTATTCCCGATAGAAAAATAAAAAAAAACCCATCTTTACATTTGGTCACATCAAGCGAGTGCAGAATTAATAAATTGCCATATTCACAAACTCGGATGTATGGAAAGACCACTCAAGATCCTTTACCTGGGAGCATTTTAGTTCTAAAGTTATTTTATCCAGTGAAAGATTTTTACTCTATATTTTAGTGTAATACAACGAAAACGATACCCATAATGCGGATGGCTATTAGGTTGCCGTGAGTAGCAAAACATTGGTGGCTAATCTGAGTGATGAGCAGAGGTATTGATGATGAAGGCATTAGGATGAATGCTTTCTCGGTCTCGCAGAGCACCACTACGCCAGACCTACCATTGCAACCTCCGTAGTGAGGACACAGAGCCACCGAGTGAAAGGTTGGTGGTTCTACCCCAGGTCTGACTTCTTGTTCACTCTTACGTAGGTCCCGTCGCCCTGACACCTGACTGAGATCCTCCCGTTACCCCTGGGTAGCGCAGTAGCTATTTACGAAGCAAGTGCTACAGCTTAAAGTGATATTTCTTCTCTTACGCAACTCCAACCTTAAATATTGTAACTGAGAAGGGACTACATGCAGTTCCGTACATGTTTTTACGTTACGTCACTTTGTTGTGAAATACAAAGGTCACTTTCGGTGGCTGACAATGACTGGACCTACGGTGTTAAATGTAGTATACTGGTGGTACTGATCAATAATTTTCTCTCGTTGGTTTGGATCTATACACAGAAAAGATGTGACGCTTTACTACAAGCGCAGACTGTTAATTCTGCCTATCTACGCCTAATTGAATGCTCATAAACCAAGTCAATTCCTCCAGATAAATTTTTATGAGGTCCAACATCCTTTTATGCGAAACTTGACAAATCAGCCCCTCCCCAAGAAAGCTCCTAATACGGAATGTGACCGTTTCGTCCATACCGACAAAACGCTTTTATAATCAACCACTCTCTCTCTCTCACTAGCACCGCAGAAGCGGTGATGAAACCATGGAAAATTTAATACGTTTGTCAGAGAATGTCGATGACCCATTTTGAGCTTTTCAAAAGTGATCCAATGGCGTTGACTCCGTCGGTTCAGATACTTTTCCAACAGAAGTGGATAAGATGTTGTTCAGACTCTGCTTGTTGTCAAGGCGCTGCTCGAAGTATAACTTCTGTGCGAGCAAATACTTTTAAATCTGGTCCCTCAGAATATAATAGAGAGATGACGCCGTATTCACACTTCTGTGCTCGATGCGACCCAGGTCTAAGTCGATTCAGAATTTTTTCTTTAGGTAGGCCTCGAATCTGAAGTAGGCGTCTTTCAGAAAATCTCGCGTAGTTTCTTATTGGCCAGTCAGGTTATTAAAGACTCCACTCAGATGATACGTTTTTAATGTGTGAATTAAATGGTCACACAAAGGGTTCAGTGTCAACCGGAGGTCATATTACTTGGTTTGTGTGGGGTGAACAACTGATATGTTGTAAAATCGACATGTTAAGAGCCTGGTGATCCATTAAGAAGGGAGTTTTACTACAAAACAGAAGCAAACATTTTTCAGATGGCTACAGGAAAGATGCCCATTGGGCCTCGGACTGGAGGTAAGAAAATCATCTACCTGGCGCCTGAAACGAATACGTTCTGTTTGGCATCAAAGTGACATTTATGAAAAATGCTGTAGGATGCGCACGCAATTTTGCTAACGTAATGTGCTCATTTAAAGAATATAGCCCAATACCATCGTTTTCGAAGGATAGAAATGCTGTCTTGGCAATCTCACAGTGCGAACACCTAGTCGGCAAATATGTTCTTACATTTGGAAGTAATTAGCGCTCAGAACAAGAAACTAGCTAGCCGAACGATAAACTCGATGCCTGTCTCGATGTCTTTAAAAGTCAGTAACATCCAATAATGCACAACTTTGATTTCTTTTAAATCGAGGGTCCTTGTTCAATGCAGCTAGGCCCGTACTGGGCCAAGGTTGTGTCAATTAGGCGAGTAAAATCTATTCTGCTGATCAAAGTTCAACGTCTCATCATCATCATCATCACATTTATCCCCATCACGAACAAAAAATCGCCATCATCATCATCATCAGAGACAGTAATATCAACGTTGGCACTGATGCTTCATTGTCATACAATCATAATGTTTATTTATTAATACATAAAACCCTAAGGTGAGAAGCGCATAAGGGGTGGGTGTTGAAGAGAACTGATGCTGACCCAGTGAATAAATTCTGAAATGTCTACATTTTCAAACGCTCAGTCGGACAATCTGGAAACTGGCAGCACAAACGCCACTGATATCGATCATTTGCCTTTTTTTGCAGTGTCTCCAACCCAGCGGGGAAAAGTCATGGGGACCGTATCCTGGACGGTGTATAGCATCAAAGACAAACAAACTCTTCGTAATCTCTTTTACACAATTCTGGCAAGTCACGCGCTATCCATCTTGCGGGTTCCGTCAATTTCCGGAAGGCGAGAAGAACAAATGACCTTGGTAGACCATGTTCCGATATGAGCAGCACATGGATGAATCACTGTAGTTGATGTTTCGGAACCTCATTGTGTGACTTGTTCAATTCTACTGAAAGGATTCTGGTGCACCAAGTACGTTCCTTGTCGTTTTACGGTCCCCGGCCGCTAGTTTATTCGTCTCCAAGTCTTGACACTAATTAAAATACATAGTTTGGGATATTGTGTTATGTCCTGTGTATTATTATGTTGTGTTAATTTTCTCGATGTAGCAGATGTAGTATATTTTTCGACTGTTGTCCTAACAAACCGGTAGGCTGATTGATTTCCACGTCGAATCAATTTATGTACACGGCATTTGGGACCCCGGAACAAGCGAGAACAGTTGGAGATTTTTCCTAATTTTTCCAGTGGTGGATTTTATTGGAGAATCTCGTAAACATCGACATCAGAAAGATTACAAATCGCATGCTTTTTTGAATAAAACCATTTATTCCCAATTATTGTGTACTTAGACGGTTATTCTATAGAGTTCTCCGCTAGCTATCGCGGATTCACACAAAAAGGGTCGAAAAATTTAGCTTAGGGAAACACCGAAGGAATTTGGAGCATTCGATGGTTTCAGCTAAATGGACCTGTTAAATAAAGCCTTTGAAAATGATCATCAGTGTCAACACCAGTAACGGCGAGACCGCATGAGAACGCTGATGCTTCACTGCTTGTGACTATGTCAATTTATCTGAATAATGGAAACAAACTGGATAGAGTGGGGGACCTATGACAAGTCAACTACAAAGACATCTCAGGTGCCTACATTTTCAAAACCCACGCAGACGTTATGGAACACCTGTCTGCGGTTAGTTTTCTCAATTCAGTTACCCAAATAGTCACGTGTAGGTTCTGATAGACAACTTGAAGCCTTTCATACGTGATTGGTGTGATTTCATTGACCAAAGAGAAACCACCATTGATAAATCATGGTCAGTTGTACCAGTGCTGGTGCGTTTGACGACGTCCAGGGAGTTAAAAGTGAGTCTTCTGATTGAAACATTCTTTTCTGCTTCTGCAAGCTGTCTGTTGAAGAGGTTCGTGGGTGATCTCCACTTCGCGGTTACAAACTAGCCAAGCGAGTTCGTTTTGAAATAAGTTTTCTATTTTGGCGGCAGACCTGGCTGTTTGCTCTATTGCAGTGCTGAGTTGTTGTAGTGATAGAAAAAAGGCCTCTGATGCGGAGTAATTCATTCGAAAACACTAACTTAACAGTTACAGATTGTTGGCCATGGAACCAAAACTCTCATATGTATCTTGTTTATAAAAACTGAATATCCGACTTCCTCTTCCTGAACTTTTCTGGATTCTCATTGACTATCAGTCAAATGTAAACGAATGCTACTAAGCAACTCCACAAATTCCGTAATAAACCTCACTTTTCAATAGACGTGAGGCGGATTTATGAGAAAACCACATACTACTCGCATGCTTCATCAGTAGTCTCCACCGTTACAGCAGTAGTTCTGGGCCCAATATCCTCCGGCAGGGTGCTTTATGCTCACTGACTATTTTTTCGTACATTCTAGTGCGATTATGTGCATTTGTAATCATTGACCGGAACATCCGTCTAACATGCAGTCTGACCGACCTTCAAGCTTGTGGATGATTCAGTGGAGGTCGATAGGTTACACTACGTGGAAGGATGCACTTCCGCAGACATTCATGAAGGAAGTGTTGCTGTTGTTGTGTGATACCTAATGGCAAGCAAAAGCCTCCCATCGAGGGGCTGTTTGGAGCGTGCAACGTCCGAATTTGTTGTCGATTTGTCGAAATATAGGCGGCTCAAGTGCATTTACAGGTGGTTGATCAGATGGTAGTTGATCTGTCCGCCGAGCTTGGCAATTGGTTTGCAAACTTTTCGTTCCCAGTCGAGGAGACATTGTCAGTGCGCCGTTGATATCCATCGATTTTATGCCTACATGATCTTGGTCATCATGCTGAACAATCTTCAATCACTTCGAGCGGCTTGTTTCATCACATGTATTCCGTCAGTTCTTTCGCTAACCCATTCGCTAATGAACTATAACCGCCATAATTTGCACGAGAAATGGTGCTCGAACTAAATTCAAATCATCGCAAACTTTATCATCATCATCATCATCATCTTCATCATCATCATCATCATCATTCATCATCATCATCATCATCATCGTCATCATCATCATCATCATCATCGTCATCATCATCATCATCATCATCGTCATCATCATCATCATCATCATCGTCATCATCATCATCATCATCATCGTCATCATCATCATCATCATCATCGTCATCATCATCATCATCATCATCGTCATCATCATCATCATCATCATCGTCATCATCATCATCATCATCATCGTCATCATCATCATCATCATCATCGTCATCATCATCATCATCATCATCGTCATCATCATCATCATCATCATCGTCATCATCATCATCATCATCATCGTCATCATCATCATCATCATCATCGTCATCATCATCATCATCATCATCGTCATCATCATCATCATCATCATCGTCATCATCATCATCATCATCATCGTCATCATCATCATCATCATCATCGTCATCATCATCATCATCATCATCGTCATCATCATCATCATCATCATCGTCATCATCATCATCATCATCATCGTCATCATCATCATCATCATCATCGTCATCATCATCATCATCATCATCGTCATCATCATCATCATCATCATCGTCATCATCATCATCATCATCATCGTCATCATCATCATCATCATCATCGTCATCATCATCATCATCATCATCGTCATCATCATCATCATCATCATCGTCATCATCATCATCATCATCATCGTCATCATCATCATCATCATCATCGTCATCATCATCATCATCATCATCGTCATCATCATCATCATCATCATCATCATCATCATCATCCTCATCATCATCAGCTGTAAGGACCGTCTTTTTGCTGTACGGTGGTTATTATTGCCTTAGGTCCGTTCATTGGTGATTTGGCAGATGGGCTAAGCAGCGGCCCATTGGAGGTGGTGGCCGAAACTGCTGATGCATAGCTACATGTTTGTCAGTAGATTGTTAAGGGTCAGCGGCGTCACCTGTACTCGTAATAAATATTAAAAGTGCTCAGTTTCCTGCAATAGATGACCCAGAACCACTGCCGATTTTAAAAAACCATGATCCTACTAATCCTGATGTATAAGGGGAGAAAGTGGCAAGGAAGTTCTCCTCGACGAATGAGCTGTGCACATCCCACAGGGTTGTCCAGTTAGATTGCATATCAGCACGCTGTTTACCTGAAAGAGTTCTTTTCATTCATTCATATGCTGGAAGGGAAACGATCTTCTCACTGGCTCATTATCATCATCTTCAACATCATGGACAACGAAGGGGGCGCTAAACCTAGAGCGACAAAGTGCGTGCATGAAAAACGTTCGTCCATCTGCATGATGTAGTCTCGTTTTTGCGTTTTAAATAACTTGAATTTGTATACCCGATACTAACTGGTGCGCGCAAGAGGTGTAAGAGATAGGTGGAAACACCCAGCCGAATAGGTCACAATGATGACTAAATTTGCCTAAATTTTGTGGCTTTGAGAGAGCTCGTACTGTTAGTTTGCATTCAGATTCTCTGAATGTTTCGCAGTGGAAGTGTAACGGTGATGCTACTGATGGGGAGGCATGTGAATAGTATTTGGTGTTCTCATAAATCCGATTTGCGCCTCTTGAAAAGTGAGATCTATTGCGGAATCTGTGGAGTTGCTTTGTAGCATTTGCTTGGAGTTGAGCAACAGTCAATGAATACCCAAGAAAGTTCAGGAAGACGCTTTCAAAGAGAAGATGGATATTCAGTTTTTGTAAACAGGATGCGAATGAGATTTTTGCTTCTCTGTCTAACAGTCTGTAACTGCTCAGTTGGCATTTTCCAATAAACAACTCCGCAGCGAGGGCCTTCATCCTTTCCCAAGTAGCTTGAAACCTCTATGACAAAACTGACTTGAGGCCTCTACTTTCACAGCACTTTGAACTACATATATTATTCATAGATGAAGTTTCCTCGTCAGGGTTGAAATGTCCAGAAACACTGTATAGCTGTCTCATTCTTACTGAGAGCCCCATTCATCTCAAGGAACTCAGATAGTTTTAAACCCGCTACCTCTTGCTCAGAGGATAAACGCATAAACGTTAGGCCTCAATCGGCTAAACTGCAGAGTGACTAGCGCTCAGTTGGACGGGATATAGAGCTGCTCATCTCTCAGTCATAGAAGCCACATCACGTGGACTTGCGTTTGTTGGGTCCTCAAGTGACGACTGCTCAAAAGAAAGTTTCACTCACTGGATGAGTTTTATTCTTCCTCCGAGTTACTTACAAATTGATGGTAGCTTGAGGAGATGTGGTAATTTTTATTGAGATTTGGTCGTGTTAGGAGTTGAATGATCGGATTAGTGTAAAAAGTACAAATATCGTAGTGATTCCCCGTTGGACAAATCTGAACATGAAAGTTCTCGTACAAGGGGCAGGTAAACTCGACTTAACACAACTCAAATGATGGGAACCTACCCGTCCGAAGATTTATCAGATGCATCAGATTCACCCTCATCACTACTCTCCACGGCAGGAGCTGGCCAGAAGTCAAAATAGGAAAAGTGCTTCCCACTTATCACTTTGCCAAAGTGTTGAAGAATTGCCGCCTCACGTCGCCACTGGCGGTGTTGCTTGCTGGTTGGTGACATGAATGATCTGGCCAAGGGTGAACGGCATCCCTGTTGAATAAGACGTTCAAATTGACCAATGGCCGCTCGTTGCATTCTGCAGAGTTTGTCTCCAGCCAGATCGGTCCAAAGATTTCTAAGTGCAATTGTGGCCGACACTGATTTACTGTCAAGCAGTGATTGGCAGGTGTTGGAAGATATCTTCTCCTCATCTTCAGAAGTTATGCCATACTTATGAAGTAAAGTGACAAGCCGGTAGTGTCTTGATCGCAAAACTGGAAGCTGGAATTCCAGGCTGGAGTCATTAATATTTGAGGTTCTAGAGCGTGGAAAGATTTGAACAGTGTTAATCATAATGAGCAGTGGAGTCAGGAGCGCAATTTTTTATAAAGAATATTCACGGGAATACTTGCCATATGCCATATTTCAGGTTTAACATTGCATCTTGTATCATACCTATCCCGTCCAAACGTCAAAATGCTCCATAAGGGACTTTTAGGAAACAAGTAAAGTCAGTTTGCTGGGCACCTCTGTTACATATTAGGCATGATTCTTCGAACCACTTTGCAGGTGCACCATGATTTTGTGGTGACTCCATTGAAAGTTCCAATCACAAGTTTGTGTATCTGACTGCCTTCAAGAAGCAACAAATACGGGAGGCCTTGTGTCAGCGCTTTAGACTCGATCTCCAACTTATTTCAACGAGCCAAGCAGGAAAGTTTGGAAAGATAGAAAAATTGAACCTTGACTTGATAAAAGGTCATGAAATTCAAATTGGGATCACTTAAAACAACACAAATTCCGTTGGGCAAGTGCTCCTTTGCTCGCTTTTCTAGCACGACTCATCGTAACTTTGGGTGAATTGTGGCCAAACGCGATGACCAGTTGATAAAACCGAGAGTGGCGTTCTTATTGGCGGCGCCATAGTATACACCCTAGCGTTCAGTCTTGTTCCTGTACACGTATGATCTTAGACCCTGTTTATAGTTTGTTTAAGTTGACTAAATGCATACTCAATGGCGTAGAACGCTTCTAGGTAAACGTTTCTTTCGGTACAGCGATTACTCCTCCTCTTCTCGGTATGAAGTGACTACTGGAAATTCGCCAATAGCCTATGATCAGTTTTACCCTTTCTGCGGCCCATCCGGTTAGTCTAAGCCACTGAATGTTCACTTCTGGGTTCATGTGTACGATGAAAATGCTGTGATCAAACGGAAGTTGAATGAATAACTTTGCATCGGAACGTTGAGGCAGCTCATGTGGTGCAGATCAGGAGATCTCTAGGAGATAGGAAACTGTTTCAAAGAAAAAGTGTTTTTCTGAGGTAACGAAACAAATTTGCCAAAACAGGAGAACCGCGTTGTCAAATGTTGAATCACAGTTGGTTGATCTTCGTGGGCATGTAATGTTGCGAACAA
>NW_008751684.1:37708-47887 GCF_000715545.1 Opisthorchis viverrini | reverse complement strand
AGAAGGTGTGGAACTGGCAAGCGTGTGGAGAACGGTCTTGGTTCATCATCCGGATTCAACTTAACCTTACGCACCCCCCCTCCCCCCAACTAAATTGTCGCAACATTCACATGCCCACGAAGATCGAGAAAAATCTACCGGTGGCACCCGAGGTGAATCATCAAGTGAAGCACCCTCAAGTGGAAGATTAAAGAACAAAAAGCGATCGGAACTAATCTGAAACACCTCCATCAGTTCAAGATTTTGGCAACCACACTAGCCGACAACAGCCGTTAATTGACACTCAACACTGATCTAGTGTGAAGAGGACTTACAGCTTGGTTCCCTTACTGTCTTATAACCTGGCCAATTTGGTGACCTGTTCACTTGGCCTGATGAAGCTTTTGTGTCAAAAGCGAAACGTTACCCAAATAAAAACTACCGATTGCCTATCAAACTCTGCAGAAACGATGACTTCTCAATCGGTTCCAAACTTTTTCCAGTTAATTCAAAGAGATGGGAATTCATGTGACCAGTAGCCAAATCATTGGTCCTGGCAGGCGTTTTTAAACAGAGAGCCCGCATGAATTCGTTACATGTGTTACCACAGGTGTACACGAAGCAAAAAAAGTGCAAATGCTGAGATGCCCCAACCATCAAAGCTGGATCCAGCCGGTGGCATAGTTCTTTAATGAAATGGTGAATTACTCACGCATCGTCTGACTCTTGCGGATTTGTGACCTTGAGAAATTCTTCCAGATGCTTTAGATGCGCGTTTGTTACTTCTTTTAGCCATTTGAGTTTTGATGTTGCTTTCACAGCAGCTTCCTCTTCTTGCTTCACAGCCAAGGCATTTTCGGCTTCATCTCTAAAAGGTCCAACGGCAGTCTTGAATGTGAACGTCGGCTATTTAGACCCTTCATTCACACATGATTACTTATCTAACTTTCCAGATAGTGGTTTCAAAACCTGGATTTTAATGTGTTTTTTTTAAGTGTGCGCGCAATACAGACGAGGAGGTAAAATATATGATAACTCTGTATTGAAGTGGAAAAGCCTATACACAAATGGAACTTTCGCTTTTGTTGGCTATGATGGCCGTTGGATATCTTGGATTGGATCCGGTTTTGATCCCTAACGAGTACCCTAAGACTAGTTATCTTCCATCATCCGAATTCTATTTTCACTGAGGAAGACATAATGAGATTCCAGTTTACTGTAACCATGTGATCTACGCAGTTTGCTTTGAATGGAACAGATATAACAAGGAATCTGAAACACAACGTCTGTTCTGACTCCGGGTCGCAAGATGCGTGGTCTTCGAACCTCTGATCAGTTTTTGCCATGGTCGTTGACTCTCGATGGCATTTTTTTGGGATTTGTTGGGTTAAACTCATGCTCGGGCAGAAGATGGTCGTCGCAAGGTTATACTAGAAAGTATGAACTAAAAAAGTTATTCCAGATAGAAACAGCAAGAAATTTAGGGCCTGATTTCTAAGAGTAACTCCAGCGTTCGGCGTAGGAGATTTACGTTAAGCCCTTTAGAGTGCCTGCTTCAATAATCCGGTCTGGGAGCTCGTTTCTGCATCAGGCTTCTTCGTCCTTCAGAAAGGACAGGCAAAGCGGGCGCCTCTTCTGATAAATACTTGCTCCGATGTACGTTCCTGAAATAACGGTATTTTTCTCAGCTTGATTCTCGGTCTGAAACCCAAAAAAGTCCGAAAAGTCTCCAACGTATATTAAGGCCCAAAACTAGGTCCAGATACAGTGCGTCGTGAGAACATTCTGGAATTTCTAACGCCTTCTGGATGCGGTATTGACAACCAGAATTCGGCAAATACTGGGTCATGATTGGATTTTGCGCACAGGCTTTCAACCAATCAGAGCTCGGCTTGGTCCCGGGCCGGCTAGTGGCCCGAACTTTTGGCTAATCTTGTGCGGGATGGGCTCCAAGGCCGTAGCAGCGCCTGGCTGTGTGCGGTAAACGAGTATTAGTGTGGAATTCCGCCCAACACAATGTACTGGATGTATTTTTTACACGGACTGTTTAAGGTAGCACACATTTAGTTGTAGGCACAGAAGGATGGTAGGAAGTACAAAACGTTTTCCAAAAAGTGCATAAATTCCCTGGGTACATTCGGTAAAACGTGCTCTAGAGAGTGATGTTGCACCCGCATGAAACATCGCTCATCTCGGCTAGTTTTATTCACTATCATATACGCCCGTTCCCTCGGCACTGGCAGAGTTCAAGAACTGAACACTGGGTTGAAAATGCGTAAGCTGATCAAGATTGCCTGAAATTAGCTTGTGATATTAGATAGGATGTTTTGAATATAGCTTTGTAAGATATTGTGGTATTACTTATGCCCCGGAGGGTGGAATTTGCGTTTTTTTCGGCCACGGTAGTGAACATCCCAAGATTTTTATTTCCAAATTCCGTCTTACACGTGAGTGTTTAGTCCTCCTTATATCAGCGCATGTTAGACGATCGGAACCATCGCACCAGGAAGTGTGGATGGGGTGATGTTGTCCCCAACCCAGGTTGACGGTTCAGTCATTGTCCGCTGCTACAAATCGATCACGGTTCCGTGGTGCCCCCCGACCTGGAATAGCCCAGGTGATATTTGCTTCCATCTCTCTCTATATTTTTTATTGTCGTCCCCTGCTATGAAAGGACTTTTTCGCCCAAGAGATAGTTCACAGTTTCTTGGAGTGTAGTTTGGGCCATCACTTCTCCATAAATCACAACTGTTGTGAAGCGAGGCTCTTTTTAACATAAAATGAAAGCCAAATTAAGTGGAGATTTATGCGGCGCTGATCTCGGAAGGTCTTGCTAATATCCTCCACCAGAGAAGACAAACACCCGCTATTTTTAAAGAGCCAGCCTTTCGCCAAAGATTTCTATGGCTTCTTTGACCGTTCTGAAGTGGATGGTGATCTTGGCCTACTGTACTAAGCAGTTTGTAAACGACGGCTTCGCGAAAATTCAGTAGTGTTGACGGACCGCCCGAAGCAGCGAGTTTACTTTACGGCTGGAAGTCTTAAACAGGACAAACGCACTTTGTGTTGCACCGTTGCATCGGTTTCGAGATAGTTCACTGGTTAAGGCGCACTAACCGGAAAGTCCGTGGCTGGAACCAAACGTCGGCATCGCGGCCGATATCGTCCAGGCTTGGGCAATTCGGCAGCGTCTCGGCTGTTGTGCTTCCTTCGGGTGGCACGATAGCTAGACACCGAAACAGTGTTACAGATAATCGATTATCAATATCATTCATGCGTACTTGTTGTTGCAATCAGATCTTCGCGTTACGTTCGTTGTGGGAATTTTCTTTAGAAGATAATGCCATATTCCAACACCTGTTCACTTCCATACCTTGGATGCATGCATGTGTCACTTAGCGTCTTTCTAACCTGTGTGCGTTATCCAAGTGGCTTTCGGCCATTATCATGCACCTTTCAAGTCCCGAACGAGTCTAGCAACCTCCTCCATACCTAATTCGGCTTTGCAATCACTCATGAAGAATATGAAACCCAATGGTTGTAATGAAACGGATGACTGCTGGCACCGCGGTCCCTACTGAGCACTTTGGATGAGATACCAGGAAGAGCACACATGGGTAAAGTAGATCTCTTACAATTCAAAGCCCTATATGTCTTATCCTTGTACCGAAGCAGTTCGATTCGTCTGCCAGTTTTCTATCCATTTAGCGCACCTGACACTTTGTACCGGTCAAGTGCTCTATGAAGTTTCAGACCAGCAAGAAATTCGGGTCTGTATCTTCTTCGATCGACTAGCTGAGTTGTTTTCTGAGGGTAGCCTGGTTAGTGCGGTAGCATTTCGGAGTCTTGGTAACAGGGCTTGTATGTGCTATTGGAACTGCGGTTGCTCAGGCTGTGTGATTGGCCGTCGTTCTGTTCTCTGAGCTCGACAAGTTGGTTGCAAACGTTTCGTCTAGAATCGAGGTGATATAATGAACGTGCAAAAAGTTGGCAGTGGGTCGTACTGAGTCGTTTTGTGAGCGTCTATACGCGAACATATCAGTAACCAATGTAATACACTACTCATAAGGTTGCTAAAAACTCCTCGACAGCCCACGATAGGCCTCACCCTTCTTGGGGCTCATCAGGTAGGCGCAGTCCCGGGTTTCCGTCAACCATATGCTCTTACTTGAAACCAATGTAGCCAATGTGTGTATTTCAGACTGGTCAGTTTCATCTCTGTCGAGGAGGGCACTAAAGTTCCGCTTTTCTATTTGCAGTCGGTGTGTTTGTATTCTTTCAAACTGCTGACTATCTTTCTCTACTCTTCACCGTCCTTGGATGTTACCAGGTTTTTGGTTGAACCCTTCATACTATACTTTCATGGTTGACCCTGGCTTATTGAAGCAATCTTGTGGAAAGCAGGGATTAGAACGTTCCACCTATTTGGCGATGGGAGATTGACCTAACCCGAGAATGTAGGGAGTGAACCCCGGATGAGTATTCTTCTCAGCCAACGCGAAATCGTATTTTTTGGAGTACGCCAACCTGGATAATTAACACAACGGTGATTATACTCCCCAGTTGGGTGATCCCGGTGTACGGAGCGATCTTATCCTTTCCGTTCTCCTTAGGACAGAGGAAGCACCGCTGCGGGCTGGCCACCCGGGAAAACAAGCTGCGCTCCCCATACTCGTACCACAGTGGACGGTTTGGTTTATCCATTAAACTTCAGGACATTCCAGCTTCTTGTGTAAGGGGAAAAGCCCTCGTCTTCACACTTGTAGCACGAATGCTAGTCTTTAGCTGTTCTCCTGAAACCTCAAGGAACGACGTTCCAGGTAGCCTGATCCTGTAGGACTGAAGCACAGTCACTAGAACAAGGCGAAGAGATTTAAAGAGACTTTGACACAAGTTTTATCAGCTCCTCATTTTGTTGGGCTTGGAATTCTCTTTTAAAAATAATCAAAATCATTAAACTTTAACGATGCCGCCCAAATTGTCTGACCGATGATTGGTCAGTTTCATGACCCTGTCTCAAGAGAAGCTAGTTTTCCACTAAGACAAATAAAAGTTCATACAACTCATGTTTCTCAATCCCTGATTTAATACTCAGCCTTCGTTGTTTAGATTTGTACCGGTTTCGTACATGACGGTGTATTTTACTTATTGATTTTCCATTGACTTCATCCTTTTTTCCTCTACCGACAGCACATTTATGGTTTTGACATTTACGTTTTCATTAATTTGCATGGATTTACCAGCCTCGACAACAGAATTTAAAGCTGTTCGAGAAACTCGACCTTTCCAAACTCAACTCTGTGTAGTTCTCAATTTATAGTACTATGCATACCGTTTATCTTCATTGGCTTCCCATTTCCTCAGTGCGTCACTTTCGTCTTGTTCCTTCGAGGCCAGCGACGCAGGGATTGGACCCAAATGACTTCGCTGTGTGCGGATGTTATTCAGTCCCAACTTGAGACGCAACCGTCTCTTCCTTGTTTGACGGTCACGGAAATGGCGGAGAAATAACTGCAAATCGAAGGCAGAGGGAAGGAAGGCAAACGCATTTTTGCAAATGTGACTGCTCTGCTTACTAAGTTGAGTTCCAAAACCGAAGTTTCAACCTCCGATAAATCTCTCAGATTTGGAGCAGCTTTGAATCATTGCGTGAGACACCAGCTAACATATCGTTAGTTTATGTGAACGTGGAATTCAGGGAATTGACACAATCAATCTTCAGCCCCAAGTTCCGTTGGTGAGCCGATAGCCAGCAAGAACAACGTTCATCTAAGGTATTTTAAGAGCATACAAAAGAAGGCGACTGTAGGTGGGTTGCTTATTTTTGAATAAATCTTACACGGGAAGATGAGTTTGCACCTAGAAATAAAGATACTACTCATGAGTAGTCAAGTTCGTAAATAAACGTGGATTATTGTGGGAGTTCGGAAATGGTGGAATGGTTGTTACTTTGTTGTCGGGTTCCTTTAATTATTCTGGAATATCTTGTGATCCATTCGTCGAGTCTTTCCCAGAGTTTTCTATTTGACAGGGAACTTGTCCAACAAGATATGTCCTAATCGGTATATCATATTTTTGGGAGGTTCCTAGCAAAGCGCAACAGTCGCATGTTCCTGGAGCATGGTGGTTGTGGAGCTATCATCCGTAGACTCCTTCGTAACAGTGAAACGGCCATGGAAACGCTTCGCACATGCATCGCCAGTACACGTGTTATTTCTTTCGACGAAACAAAATACAGTGAAATAACTGCTGTACAACAAATGTATAAAATCCTGTCGGACAACGTTCTAACTATATCGATTAAACCTGCCGGCGACCAAATTCTGCTTTCCAAAACAAATTTCCCCATGACTACAATAGGGCGAGAAGTTCTCGAAATTAGCAGCATCATCATCATCATCATCATCATCATCATCATCATCCTCAACATCATCACCAATCATCGTCGTCACCATCATCACCATCACTGTCGGCACGATATCAGTGTTCATCACCGACGCTTCGCCACCATGACTTATTTGAAGGCTTCAGTGTCAATAAAGGAATAGAGGGGGACAACGAAGCGACTTGGTACTAGCCAGACACAATTATGCAGACGTGCCTACAACTCCAGGCACTCGTTCAGGCAATGGAAACGAGAATGCTAATGACGTCGATTAGCTCTTCTAGCCGTGAACAAGGAGGACTATGTGACCACCAGCCTGGAAGAGACCAGCACCCACAGTACAGGAATCTTTTTCAGTCACTTTCATGCGCCTCCACGAGGTCAAATATTGCCTATTTCTTTCCTTGTCGTGCGATGAAGTGGACGCGGCAAATGACAGGCACAGTGCGTGGTCTTACTGCTGGTGTGTTTGCTGCTGGACACACTCCTCCACTGAAGCCTCCGTTGCACAGCCGAGGACGCGTTTCGCAACTGTCCAGTGACGGATCGGCCGGTATCAGTCTGCACGGGCTATGTTTGCAGGCAACGCATGTCGAAGTGTTAGGCAGAATTCCACACGGATCCAGCTTTGCCGCTCACACTCAGCTGCTGCTACGCCCGAGAAGTCCATCCCACAAAAGAATGCATATATCTGAAGCGCTGTACAAGTGTTCCTGACTTCGTTTTGGGTGTTACTATAACTTATGCACCCTTGGTGGTTGTTTTGACGTGAACGCCAGCCTGGGAGGCTCAGACCAAGAAATAACCTGAAAAATACCTTTACCACACGAAGACTTGAAGATGTCTAATTCTGGTTACTGGAAGCGGACGTGTCTTACAGCCGCACAACAAAACAGTCCATACTATAGCCCGATAAAAAAAGTCCCTTGAGGTTGAAAGATATGCCGCTTTTCGGCTTCGTAAATCCGAGACGGTTAACGTTTTGAAGTAATAAAACTGCAAACCTGTTTTACCTGGGCTCAGTCAAAGGAAACTAATTAAGGTTCAAGAATACACTCATTTTGCAAATCAATTTGGTTTTCACGGGAGACTCAATTGAATTTCTCGCTTATGTTGTCTTCCATAAACGAGAGATTCAATTGAGTCTCCCGTGAAAACCAAATTGATTTGCAAATGAGTGTACTCCTTGAACCTTAATTAGTTTCCTTTGACTGAGCGAACGGGACCTGGGGCCTGCGCCTACCGGATGAGCCGGAAGTGGAAGGGCGAAACCGGTCGTGAGCTGTCGAAGAGTTTTCAGCAAACTCGTGAGTAGTTTCCTCTATGATAATCAAGGTTCACGTTTTTTTCATTCACACCCCCGGTAGGCATCAAGACACGGAAATCGGAGAACTGACCAACAGTGGGTCAACACTGGGTGTGACAAACACTCTAGCCACCAACTGACCGGTGTTGAGCGCCTGTAAAATTTAGCTGCTTCCGCGATCCTTCCTTTTGCCTTGCTTTTTCCCTTTTAATGCCCGGAATCAAACACGGATAAAAGCTACTAAGGTCTTTGCAACTGGTGCAGAGCAGATCATCTTCATTTAAGGTTACGATCAGGAAAGCACTGTTAAACCGCTCGTAAGCACGTGGCCTCTGCACTCCTCGACATTTCTTTAAACTCAGATGAGAGTTGCTGGCATTTTGAACGTTCTCAATTTAGGGCGAGAAGTACAGTGGGTTGATGAATCTGGTGTCACGTGGTTCCTTCGAATCGCCCAGACAAACACCAGAGATGGTATACGTCAGTGGAAATCCCGTTTCAGATCACCAGTAAAGTGGACAAGTGAAAGGAACAAGCTCTCCGCTTCAGAGTTGGTGAGCCCAACCTTCACGCCATATCTTGGTAGCTCGTTGAAATATGCACAACTTGAAACCCAACAGACAATACCTCTGTCCGTGATCCGAACAACGAGCCGGCACTTCGATGTATTATACTTATTCTTAGCCTGCCGAATGTGCCACTTTCTGGCAAGGTAGTCGGTCTTTCCCTCTTGCATCCTGCGAGGCTTGACATGATAGCTCTTGAAATACGGTTTTGTTTTCACAAGCTTGACTATACCCATGCCCACGAACGAGCGCTCCTGGGGTAAACGAAAGATCTGACCTAAATACCAACATGAGGCTGTTTACGGTGGATCTAGCGGGCGAACAAAGCGTTTTCGCAGACAAAGAATCGCACCACAATAAGGGATTACAATATCCTCGTCGATGGCAAACGTGGTGAGCCTCACCAATGTAGGTTGAGAAAGGGTGATCTGTTGCACGTTGCGGAAAGCGTGGCAGAGTAGAACGTCTGCAGGTTGATGCCTGATTAAACACGGTTCCGGGAGAAAACAGAGAAGCTAACTAATTTTAGTTATTGACAGACGATCAAGTTTCTATATCAAGTTAGAATAGATGTTAGGTTATGGAAGGAAGTCTTATTCATTAAGGTGTAAACCCCTTTGTCCGGAAGACTGACCTGCATAGCGCCATCGAACAAAGGACCTAGGCCGTTTGCTCCGGGTGAAATGTAAACCCATCCAGTTATCTTTCGAGGCATCACCTTTAAATTCACCTTTTGGAACAGGACAACTCAACGATGCCTGGTGCTGTTAGATTGCTGCGAAAGTGCGTGCCTTGAATATAGGAGATGTAAAGCTCTGGTACGGAAAAGATCAAGGTTATGCACTGACGGTTTGTCTTAATGAGTGGGACTTGGGTGAATTGATTCGCCCTTTTGGCGAAACTTCGCCAGTATAACCGCACCAGGACCGCTCAAGCAAGGACGTATGATTCCACTCTGGAGTTGTTTCTAGGAACAAAATTTTTGCCGCTTCCAACTCAACAGCAGCTTTCAGGAGGAAATGCACTTTCTAGAATGAACCACATAGCTCCGACAGGTGACTGATATTACGAATCGATCCACACTTATTTTGGTATCAAGGTCATGGTTTTGTTTTCCGAGTTCGGCGGTGAAAACTACGTATCCTGATGTTGTTCAGGTGTACCAAATGAAAGCGGACAAATATGCGGGGTTTCTGAAATCACCCTCAGATGGATGAACCGCGCTGCTTCGCCGGTCAGTTCTTCCTTCGAATGAAGTGAATTTGCAGCTACTCGTAATAGTTTTGGAAACTATCGGTTTATCTAGCTTTACGGAGCTATGCTCACTGCTTGTTTCTCATCAAAGTAATAATCAATAATCCAGTCCGTGACCTCAGGTCGAAGGTCCTTTGTTGACATAGGTGTCACTTCTAAACGACTGACCGTGTTAATCAGGAGGTGTGATCCAACTTGAACAGTATTGTGGAACACACTAAAGTCAGTCTGTGCTCCGGACTGACTAAGCTGACCACCTTGGCGTCTAACAGCCGATACAATAACGTAGAATTGACCTAACTCAAACAAGGGCACGGCGTTTCTATGTGAGTTAATGATCACTTTTGTTTAGGCCTTACAACGCGTGTAACAAAAAAGGATTGAAAGTTAAATGCTTATGCAACATTCAAAAGTGGCGAAATCTCTAGAATAATTTTACCCCGTGCGATCGGTAAACCTGTGTTGGAGTACAAAATGTCACCCCCCCCTTTTTGTAACCTTGAGGTATCTCTAAAGACAATCGTAATTGTGAATGAATCAAACTGAAAGCGTCGACGGTCTAGACTGAAACCCAATTGTGTATGGCAAATTTCACACATAAGAAAACTTACCGCCCTGGTGATTTGTCGTTTCTCTTTCATCTTGTGTCTTCGCTTTGTTTCTCTTTGCAAACAAATCATCTTTATCTG
>NW_008751684.1:28554-37447 GCF_000715545.1 Opisthorchis viverrini | reverse complement strand
GAGCACGGCGTTTCAGATGTGAGTTAATCGCTTCTGTTTAGGTCTTACAACGCGTGTAACAAACAAAGATTGACAGTTGAATGCTTATGCAACATTTAAAGGTGAGGAAATCTCTAGAATAATTTTGCCCCGTGCGATCGGTAAACCTGTGTTGGAGTACAAAATGTCCCCCCCCTTTTGTAACCTTGAGGTATTTCTAAAGACAATCGTAATTGTGAATGAATCAAACTGAAAGCGTCGACGGTCTAGACTGAAACCCAATTGTGTATGGCAAATTTCACACATAAGAAAACTTACCGCCCTGGTGATTTGTCGTTTCTCTTTCATCTTGTGTCTTCGCTTTGTTTCTCTTTGCAAACAAATCATCTTTATCTGTTTCAACGTTTCTTGTATTACGTTGTTTAGTACTTCCGCTTTTTCTTTGGTTCTCTCAATGAGACGCTCAATCGTCTGAAACAGAGTCAGTGCGTTCATAGTCGATCAGTGTAAAAATATGAGTCATTCGTTTTAGAATTTCATTGGATGACAGAACCTTCTAGCGTTTTCTGGTGGGTTATTAAGTCACTTGAGCGGGAAAAAATGTCTGCCTCGAGAATAGAATTAAACTTCACGTGACCCAAGGTTGGATAATTGTGTCTTTCTTTGAATCCAGTGTGACCATCCTACGAACATCGTGAATCATGGTGCCAAGGTGAATGTCAACCAATCAGTCATTTCGATTTATCGGTTACGGTTTTGATCACCGGAAATTAAGAGGGTGCGAGGCCAAGCCTTGGAGTTGATGGCATGTTCAATTCGTTTGGGGAATCGGGTAGCCACGCATTGAAGGCGATAGCTTCAATACAAGAGTACCACTGACTGCGAGGTTGGTTCATTTCTTCCAGAGATCAGTCGCGGGGTCCCCATCCAGGGAGGCGGCGATTGCCGACCTGACTAAGTATACTGGTTAGTGTTTTCATACTTTGTTGACAGAACACATACTGTTCAAATCTCGATCGCTTCCACTGAACACAGAGCTAGGCAAAAAGTTCTCTGCAAGGCGGATTGTGAATGCCAGTTGGCCACATTGTTGGCCGATTGTTTAAATGCCCAAACGACCAGCGTTCGAAACACCCGGGTAATTCACAATAAAAATGAAACAACTGTATTTGTCGCAGTCAGTCCAATTTGGGTTCAAGTAGAACATAAGGTTGACGGAAACCCGGGGAATGCGCCTACCTGATGACCCCCAAGCAGGGCGAAACCGGTCGTTGGCTGTTGACGGATTTTCAGCAACCTTATGAGTAGTACATTACAAACTGTAAGGACCTTTTCGGCTTTTGAATTCGGGCTGACTTTACTTACAAGAGCACACATTCCATAGGAAATCAGTTGCGTGTGGCAGCTAATTTCCTCTGAGCTTCTCTTATTGCTCATAGGGTAAGATACTGCAGTGCTTTCACAAGTTTGCTGAAAACTCTCCGACAGCCCATGGCGAGGAGTCTCCGGTGAAAACTCATTTGATATGAAACTGGGTGCATTTGTCGAAATTCGTCCACTCTGGGTTCAAGTAGAACGTAAGGGTCACGGAAATTTGAGGACCGCGCCCACAGGCTGGGCTCCCAGAAGGGCGAAACGTGTTGTGGCCTGTCGAAACGTTTTCAGCTACCTTGTGAGTGGCTTCCTCTATGAAAACATATCGCATCTCAAACATCGTACCAATTAAAAAATGAGGTGACTTTCGTGCAGCAAATTCACTCGAAGGATACTATAAATGAGAGATTCATTTTAATCTGCCATGAAAACACATCTGATATACGAATGAATGTAGTCTCAGATTTGTTTATCAGCACCCTTGAAGAGTGCTTGTTATTCTCATTCGATTAAAGAACGGCAGGACCTCCCGAGGCTCGTCTGACTTTCCAAGTAGACAAACGGATTATGGGACCCAATATTTTACTGGGTGCTCAATTTTGTAGGTGCGCGGCTTATTGTAGAGTGAGGTTAAATAACAAAAGGTCAGTGGTTTGTAACAAATCAGATGAATAGACCTGGTCTGTGGCACTGGTCGAAGGAAGAAATACACTGGAGAACGCCTGGGTCAGTGAAACGTCAGGATTTAGAGACTCTGGAACAGTTGCTTCAAGGTTAAACGGAACACAGTGTTGGGTGGAATCTTATGCCAAATCCGCTTTACCGCTGCCACGGCCAATAAACACAAACCGCTTGGGATTGGCCGGATGATTCAGCCGCCTGCTTGTCCAACATCTAGGCGAGCCCTGATTGGTGGAGACTGTGGACCTAACAGCCAACCACGATCCACTATCGGCCGAATGCCGGTTGCCAATACCTCCTCAAAAAGGGGAGGGATATTCTAGAATCTTGTCGACTGATACACCTCAAATACTGACCCGGTTTCTGAGGTTTAATACACGTTATGCACCTTCGGTGGTTTTTTGACAAGAAGCTCGAAAGATTCAGACCGAGAATGGAGCTGACACATCACCGTTATTACACCAGACAGAGATCCATAGGAATCGATTACTGAAGGTGGATGTTCACAGCTAAGTTTACGGTTGCGTGCGTTCGTGCAGTTTACCTTACATAGGTGAAGAGAGACTGGCGACCGAGAACATACGGAATATGTCAGTGTTACCTACTCATTCGTGGGCAATTTAATAGCGACACAACTAGGCCATTTACTTCGACTGAGGTTGGCTCAGCTTGAAATGAGCCCCCAGTAGTCCCCAATTAGCATGTCTTGAAGCAAACTTTAAAAGAGGAGACTACTGCCATCTGACCAAACACTAGCATACACTCCCGAGCTACCTATTTTTCGACAAATTGAGGATACTATTCAATAACCTGCAAGTAGTTAATTTTGTGTAACAATCCAAGCAGCGAGCCAGTCTTGGGGATCAAGTGTGGGGGATAGGAAGCGGCGGGCTGCGCTAAGCTTCAGGTTAGATGTTGGCGTATTTTCGCCCATAGGCTCTCGAGGAACTTGTGGCGAGGTTTGAAACAACATTCATTACCACTTACAAACTCTTAGGCCATTACAAATATATTACGGGGCAAAACTCACCGAATTCAGTGCTTCAATCTGCTTCTGAAGTTCATTGGCTTCGTGTTGTCGTCGCTAAATGCGGAAAATCGGAGAAAAAATATTAGAGGATACCATACACAACCCAGTTGATAAAAGCAACAAAGCCTAGTAATGATCTGAATGCATAGTAAAGATATCATTAGATGCCTACTCAACTTGTAAACAAGGTGAAAAGCTACAGGGGCTTTCTCGCGAGACATAACATAAGCAAGTCAAATTGTCTACATCGATGTGGCTAGAAATGGGGTATGTCATTCAGTTGACTTACTTATGGTCGGAACGAAAGTACACTGGTTTGATTACATATGAAACGCAAGCACAATTGAGCCAGATAATCCTTTAAAATGGCGGATAAGTCCTTTTTTAGGATGGAAGAAAAGCGGCGAAAAACTATGCTGTTACCCGTAAGTTTCACTGTGAATGCGTCTCGGTGAACCGCTGTATGAAGGATGGAAAATGTGTCCGCACAAACTACTAGTGTGACGGTGTATACTACTGATGAAATATGCTCGTAATATCTATCCAGGTGTCAAAGCGCCGTCTGAAGGAAGCTTGGTGCGGAAAATACGCAGCTGCTCTCTGCAGTGTTTATTCATTGTTTCTTGACCTTCAAACAAGGTCTCAGAAAGTTCACTTTTAATTTTGGTGACTAATGACTTGTAACCGCTTATTTCGTGTTGGCTAGTAGACAATTACGCACTACAGATCGTTCTCTCCTAAACAGGATGGCAGTTCACGTAGAATTAGCATAATATGAGCAAATTCCAACTTCGCTGTATTGTCCTCAGTCTGCCTTGTACCTTAGGTAGCTTGGTAATAAATCGAAAAACCTCGTCACTCAATAAATCCACCAATTGATTTCTTCAATGAAGGCATTTGAGATATTTCAAATAAATGTGCATTATTTTTCAAAATCCTTTAGAATCGATGTGGTTTCTACGTTCACAAGTCTGATCAACCAGTAGTAAACACACCCGAGTTACCTATATTTCGACAAATCTTGCCCAGCACTTACCCGTTCCCGATTGTTTCGCACGCGTCCAGTCCCTTCGTGATCCACTCCAGTCAGACCAGCATCTCCTCCACCAACCTAGTTCAATTACGATTCGTCGCGGAATGAATACTCACCATTTGATCCGTTACAAAGTGTCTGCAAGTAAAGTTGGAATACAGGAGGGATACGCAATAGCGCTGTGCTGATCACGTCAAGATGGTTAGAGCTGATGTAGTAAGGATGCGAACGAAACAAATTTGGAAACAAAAACTTACTTGAGATTAGGGTCACGGACTGAAATGTGAGCAAGTTGGAATGAGTAGTGAAATACATTGTACGAAAGTGCTGGGTATCATTTGAAAAATCGACAATTCAGAGGCACCATATCCGTACACGATTGTTGAAGTTCATGTCATATGACGTAAACAAGTCTTTGGAGTATTGCAACGCTGCGCTTGCAAACAATGTATCAAGGTAATCTGACCTGAGCCATTGCGGCTCATCATAAACCGGCAGACATTTAGTGAAGACACCTGTCCAGAACAGATCCATATTTAGGCTGCTAGAGGAAGGCGACTATTTGGATGGCACATGAAACAAATAAGTGACATCTGAAATCAAACGTATAAAAGTATTTTTGGACCCACACTCATTTGCAAACAAATTTGGTTCTGATAGAGACTCACCTGGAACCCAGCTGAATCTCTCAGTTTTGATGTCATGCAATTTGAGTTCAAGTAGAACATAAAGTTGACCAAAAGTCAGGGACGGCGCCTACCTGATAAGCCTCAAGAAGGGCAAAACTGGTCATGGGCTGTCGAAGAGTTTCCAGCAACCTTATGAGTAGTTTCCTTTATGAAAATATACTGCGATATCTCGAATATCGTGCCAAATGAAACATGAGGCGGCCCGTGTGCAGCACATGCAGTTGTAGAACATCATAAACGAGAGATTAAGTTGAGTCTCTTGTGAACACCCATTAGTGTGCAAAGGAGTGTATTTTGCGAATTTCGTCCAGTGTAAGTACAAATGGAACGTAAGTTTGACGAGAAGTTGGGGGATCGCGCTTACCTTATAAGCTCCAAGAAGGTCGAAACCGGTCGTGCGCTGTCAAAGAATTTTCAGCAACCTTATGAGTAGTGCATTGAAAGTATTTTCGGACCTTTTTTGGCAGGATGATTTAAAACACGCCCGACATGATCAACCGAGAATTTCACTGACCGCAGGTCATGTGACTCGACGCAGCCTCATTTGCACTTAGGTCAGTCACCAAGCTTTTTCGTTTGCTCCATCCGTTGAAAGTGGGTTGAAATTTGCGTGAGCGAGATAATGCAGGACCAAGGTTGCGGATAAATCCAATGGCTGCATTACACTGCTCATAAGGTTGCCGAAGAACCCTTGAACAGCCTGCACCGGTTTCACCTTCTTAGAGCTCATCAGCTAGGCGCAGTCCCCGAGTTTCTGTCAACTTTATGTTCTACTTGAACCCAAATTGTATGAAATTATTGGAATACACTCAGTTGAAAATCAATTTGGTTTTGACTGGTGACTGACTTAAAACCCAGCCGAATTCTTTGTTTATAGTATTTTCGAGCAACCGAATGTACTGTTGCACGCAGCCTCATGTTTCAGTTGGTACAGCATTCGAGATATCGCGATACATGTACAAATGTAATATACTATTCATAAACGAGGGATTCAGCTGGGTTCACGGTGAGTCTCATTTCAGAACCAAAGTAGTACGCAAATGAGTGTATTTCACTAAGGTCCTGTAGCTGTTATACCGTTGAAAAGAGGTTTGCCGTTCACTTATTATCAGGCATAAAGTAGGCAGTTACAAGTCAGTAAACACGGAAGTGATATCTCATCTCCTCATACGTTTTTTTTTCAAAAAAACTGAATATTTTCACGCATCCTCTTGAACTTCACCTTCCATCAGATGTGGACACCTGACCACCAGACTCGCATGCTTCATCGATGGTATAGACCGCTACACCGTGACCCGTCAGGAGCTGCCGGTTGCATAACTTACGTAAGAACACACAAAATGACAGGATCATTAAACCACTCACCCAAAGGCACCGGCTCCAGCTTGCTTGACTCCGACAAGAGCAGTTTTGCCGTTTCCAGCAAGCTAGTCTGCATCGCTTTGCGCGATGGTTCCGATATGGGTGTTGTGCGATTGGGCGAAAGCGGGTGCGTTTGCGTTTGGTTTGGCGTCGCGCGAGACCATCTGCTGCTCGGACATGTGGTCACGGTGATCGTGTTCACCGTTCCCATCGAAGGACTCAGTGGCTGTTGTCGATGCTGATGTTGCTGTGTCATCCCGCTTGGTTCGTCCGCTACACTACTGTCTGGGCACAAAGCGTTCACATTGATTTGAGCCCTATGAAAGGCGACTGCCTTGGGACGTTTTTGCAAAAAAGCCGGACTCTTTTTCTGGCATGTGGACTGTGGGAGAAAGAGCACATCTGCCTGTGATATTGAAGTTGAATTATCCGTCCTGAAATTTGAAAGTTGGGGCAGGTAGGGCAGACGAAAAACTGGTCAGTACCTGATCATCCAAAAATGTGCAGTGTGACAGTCGAAACCAAGTACTGAGTTCCTGATAAAGGATCCAGAAAACCTAGTGAGAAGATGCTGAAAACCAAAGAAAGGACTTGGGTTTGAAATTCTACGCTTCGGTTTCCACTGTATAATTTCCCCAACTGTCCACGTACACTACTGTCACCAACAAGAGCGGTGGGTTGCGGTGATCCTTTGAGTAATCCCTCTCGTGATTCTGATCAATGATTCAGTCATCCTGGTGTCATGGCATAGCCAGTAAGCAGGCCAAGGAGGCTCAGTATGAGCTGGGTGCACTACACACACTTCGAGGACCATATTGGTCGTTCTGCTCGCTATCGAGGTGACATGATAATTGCGGTGCATCGTACCAAAGTTCAACGAGGTACTTCGATGCACCGCCAACTCACTATACATTGAGTTCATTACTTCAGTTTGGGGTGAAATGCATGAACAGTGTTCACCGCAGCGAACAGAACAATAAACATATAGAGTTCCCCACCAGAGTGTCGGGTGAGTCAGCCAGCGAAGTAGGGTAAGGAGAGAAAAACGCGGAAACATGTGAAAATCAATAAGTACAGAGGAGATCGTAGGTAAACGAATGAAGAACTTATCAGCTTGTCAAGTTCAGCTGGATATCAGTTAGGCGTATTTCCAAAAAAGCGAGTAAATCACTCATATGAACTATTTTCGGGTTTCCAAAACGCCTGTCACGGAAGACGTTTTGGATAGCTGTTGCAATTTAGAAACATCTGAATATGAGCCATCGAGTGGAGTACAAGAGAGTACATCCTGGAGATTGCACACCGCACATATCTTCAACTTTGTCTGCAAACAAAAGATGGGCTTGTGTGATCACCTTTCTTTTCAAGTCTACCTGAAATCACCCCTAGAGATCGATTCCAATTGTTTTTATAATTTTCTTTCTCAGTTCCCGGTAACCACACTATCGAGCTTATGAATCCGTCCTCCGTTGGAGAAATTATTGGGATCATTTCTGAGGGATAAAACCATCTTAGAGGAACACAGTAAAGAATAGAGAAATGAGTGACGGATTATGTTCGGCATTGAATTTCTCGGGTGCTTTACACTTCAGGTTTTACTCCAGACACCGCATCAACGATTTCTCGCATTACTACGGGCCAGAATATGCCTTAAATCAAGAACATCTATAAATGAATAATAAGTAAATAAATAATAACAAATCTTCGGTTCAGGAGTGCCATGCTAACCAGGGAAAACACGCGAACTCAGCTACTGCTGGGTTTTTCTAAGCTTAGACAGAAGCAGTCGAAATGCCGGTGTTGGATTCGAGCCAAGCACTCTACGGTCCGAAGTTCGCTCGTGAACCACTGGGCTACCCCGATGACGCTGAGTTTATCTGGGCGTAAAACTGATCGGAGTCATGGACTTGCATCAAAGGAGCTTTAAGAACAATGGTGCTTATCAAGATGCTGCCATCCAGCGAGGAGAACGCTGGTTGCTAACTGACTACACAGGTTGACATCCAGGCCTTTGCCGTTTGCTGTCTGTCGATGATGCCACCGAATAATGCCGTTCATCCACAGTATATAATGTTGATGACTTGATTCGAACGTGACTTCCAATTCGCTGCTACGCTACAAATTTCTTGTCGTGCGCACGTCATTTGTCATTTACTCGATAACGTAAGAGAAACGCCATATTATCGTCGATAATAGTGTGCTTTCCGTGATTGCAGGGTGATTTGCGATTTTCCCTGCCTAAGCTCCCTATAGTCCTAAGGTCACGTGTTCAACCGGTCGGCCCAGAGGTCATGGGTGTGCGACTCTTGCTTTTCGGCTTTCAGAATAGGTTGTCTTCACTTGCGGAAAGGCTGTGTGTAGCATACACTCGGATCTACCAGCCATTCCTACCCGCAAGTACCGAAAACATATTCGGTTTATCAAAACAGGAAGGAACTACACTGTCGTTTGACATTCATAGGCTTGTTATGGCCTTGCATACATGTTAGCACTGCTGTTGTACGGCAGTTCATCTCTAACGAACTTGAAAAGAAGCAGTCATATGGACGAGATTATCAGAATGGTTTATCCTTGAATCTGAAGAGACGTGTGTATCAAGCTACAGTACGGACTGTTTTCTTGTATGGATGTGAGACTTGGCCTATTCGAGCAGCGGAACTGAGACGTCTTCAGGTGTTCGACAATCGTGGTCTATAGAGGAAAATGTTGGTAGCTCAGGTAGCGTAGATGGTGGTCGTTGGTTTG
>NW_008751684.1:27552-28278 GCF_000715545.1 Opisthorchis viverrini | reverse complement strand
ACACTACAAGATATGGCCGCCAACCGATGACAGTTTCTAAGTACGGCAGTGAAGCGTCGGTGTTGAACACTGATGTCATGCTGTCGATAATGATGATGATGATGATGATTCTATCAAGGTTCTCTAAGTGAAAGTCTGGAGGTATAGGAACCTCGGAATTATTGTGGTAAGCTAGCACTTAGTCCTTTCCCCGCCTTCCTTTACTCTTTTCTTTACAATGTGGCTTCCAAATAAATCATGGTTGTATGGCAGTGAAGCATCATTTTCGAACACTGATTTCGTTCTGTCAATGGTGATGATGATAAGCATATCTTATAATGGAGAACCATTGCGAAAAATGGACCGGATGTGAGGAAGTTACATAGTAGAGTGATGTGCGGTTACCTTGAGTCCCCTTCAAACCGAACTATGTTGTCACAGCAAATGAAACAAGTATCCAAAAATGAAGATTGTGTTCTGCTACATTTGTGAAAACGAGGGCATTTTCTAATCAATTGGAAAATGTTTGGGGCCTATTGGGAAGTCATCGTTTCAGGGGGGTTTGGTAAACAATCGGTGGATTTGTTGCTGGACAACGTTTCGCTTTTGACACAAAAGCTTCGTCAGGCCAAGTGAGTAAGTAAGTAGGTTGATTGGGTTTTTAAGGCAGTCAGGGAACCAATCCGTGAGACTCCTTATGACTAGTGACGGGTTCATCATAAAGACGAACCCCCCCTAACCGATCTA
>NW_008751684.1:22201-27496 GCF_000715545.1 Opisthorchis viverrini | reverse complement strand
GATGGAGATGCTGGCCTATGTCAACCATTCAGAGTTGCCTAAACCTCCACACGCTCGACAATCTGGAAAAAAACTGACAGCACAAACGCCATTGACATCAATTAGCCGCCATTCCTTGCAGCGTCTCCAGGAAGCACAGGCGGGGTCAAGGGGATACCATCCTCGAAGGCGTAAAACATCAAAAACACCCAAACTCTTCGTGATCTCTTTCACGCATTTCTGTCAAGTCATGCGTTTTGAACCTCGCGGTTTGCGCAATACGCACAATATCCACGATCTGGTTTCTACTCTGGCCTGCACGATACAGCTGCCTATCTGTATTAGAAGCACGCTTGTTGCCACTTTCATTCAGATTGCCCAGGTGATTACGGAGGTTTTTAGACACTTTGAAGTGCCCCTAAATTACATACGCTAGGTCCTCACTCCTATTGATTTTTTCTTAGTTTGAGACGTAGAACACCAATAGGAGCAAAGCAAAATTTCGATCAGAGACAGGCACGAACCAATCATCTGTAAAACGATGTACATTCCTTAGACGATTGCAGGTGTAGAAAGTTAGATTTTAAACGAAGAACGACCATCATCAGAAGACAGTACGGTATCCTCGTTGAGGATTCCTCGTGGACAAGCACTGTATTCGTGACAATCATGCACCCGTAACACCCCTTTGGTGCCTAGCTGCCTTGCCACTCGAAGTAAGCACGAGGGCTGGTTCCCCAAGCCTGGACAGAAGTCTGGTTCGAACCACGGACTTTTCGGTCAGTAAATTCGCGCTCTAACCATCTGAGCTTTATACATCCAAGCAACCTTCTTTTATGCTCACTTAGACAGCAGTGCAGAGTTGCAGTCTTCCACGGAATATTTTGTGAAACAGGGAACATTTCCACTGAGTTCCGTGGTGAAAACCTGTATGCGTAAGCTGTGAAATACAGTATGCGACGGTGATTTATTTTTAACAAGCAAACTAATATATCGGCTCACGAGCGAGCGAGCGAGATGGCCAGAGGGTCCAGGGTTCGAACCCGACCTCTGCCTCTCAACTTCCCTTGTCTAGGCTTGGGCAACCTGGGAGTATCCCAGCCCCCGTACTTCCTTCTGTGAGCATGGCAGGTAGGCACCGAAAGAGTAATTATTCATGGCGGATGTGGATAAGCAATCGTCAGAAAATTAGCACTTACCAATCACTTTCCTCATCCGATTTGATGGATTTAACCGCAAAATCATCATTCTCAGTTGTAGTTGATCCCCACCGTCCATCCATAAATGAGATCTGATCACTAATCAGGCTTGATCGTGACATCAATCGACTGCTGTCTTCTAAATTACTTGAATTGCTCGAATTAATTTCCAAAGGCGGTAGTTCAAAAATTTTTCTCTGGTTATGAAATCCACCTGTGGAGAAAGGTGTGCAGGTGTGTAGGATTAAATTTCAGTCTTCTTGTGGAGAACAGAAATCAAGAACCCATTGTCTCAGAAGTGGGCATTGCTCAGCGTTACGACTATGTCTAGGATCAAAAGGTTCGTGAATAAAGAACTACGGCAGGTTGCAGTATGTCTGACAAGCAGTATTGTGTCTGCCCACCACAAAGTCAACAGCGATCCAATCTAATCAGAAACCATTCATCAGCGTCCTAACGAAGAAGCATTACTCTTCCTCTGACAGTCTACACAGAGGAGACAAGATTCTAGTATGAAAACGGGTTGAAGAGACTTCCGAGTGGTTTGGTAAACCATCGGTGTATTTTCACAAAGGAAACTATTCACAAGGTTGCTGAAAATTTTTCGACGGCCCACGACCGGTTTCGCCCTTTCACTTTTGGCTCATCAGGTAGGCGCAGTCCCCGAGTTTCCATCAACCTTATGTTCTACTTGAACAACGTTCCGCTTTTGACACAAAAAAGCTTCGTCAGGTCAAGTAAGTAAGCAGGTTAATGAACAATATGTTGTGGAACAGAGAACCGAGAATTACGGTGGAAGAACTGAGCTCCCAACATCGGAATTTCCATACAACAGACTCCAAACTCATAGAGGAAACTGCTCATAAGTTTGACAACCCATGACCGGTTTCGATGTCCGCGGGGCTCATGAAGTAGGCCCAGTTCCCTGATGTTCCATTTGAGCCCGTATCAAGTACGAGGCATTCAGCTGGGTCGCGGATGAATCTCCCATGAAACTGAAGTCAATATGCAAATGAGTGCATTTGTCAAAATTCAACCTCATTACCTGAACCCTTTTAGACAATGCGACTACATTTAGCTGCTTTCTCCCGTCCTCAGAGAGGTGGATCTCGCAAAAAAAAACTTCACGTAAATCTGGAGCGGAAAATTTTTTCGTATACAGTATTTAACCCGCCGTTTTTCCTTTCCCGCAATTCTATTTTTTGCGTCCGCCGTTTTGCCTTTCCCGCAATTCTATAGAGAGCTGGTTACGTGAATTGAAGGGTAAGTCATCAAGAATTTTCCTGTTGTATGCGGATCAGATATGGAACTATCCTAAAGATAGCGGTGTGGTCTTAAACTACTCTTCAGCGCATCCAAATGCAGTATATGCTGATTTCTCACATCGTCCTTGTGTACATCTGACCAATCGCGCACGTGTCACGTTATGCGTTCCCTAATTCAGACGCCTCAAGGTGGATTGTAGTCAATCAATTGGAAAATGTTTGGGACCGATTGGGAAGTCATCGTTTCAGAGGGGTTAGGAACTGTGTATACAAAATAAGATGTAACGACTGTACGAAGGTTTGTATAGGTCAGACAGCCAGGGAATGGCACACCGGAGTCGGTGAGCATAAGCGATCCATTAACACGTCACCGAGAAACGTAGTTGGATATCAAACGATAGCCAGAGACCCGGAAATGTCGCAGGAAACTAGGAACAAGGGAATGGCACACCGGAGTCGGTGAGCATAAGCGATCCATTAACACGTCACCGAGAAACGTAGTTGGATATCAAACGATAGCCAGAGACCCGGAGATGGCGCAGGAAACCAGGAACAAAATAGATTTGGAAAAAGTGGATATTCCGAGAAGAGGACTAAGATTGCCGAGACGGTGGAAATTACCAAGCATCCCAGCGTGAATAGAAATGGAGGGTCCAGAACTGACGAGCATGCGGATAGCGTTTTTAGATCAGCTGAGATGATACAAAGCGATGTCCAGTTATCACCAAAAGTGGTCTGGGTCTAAAAGTACAAAATCCAATTACAGGATGATTCAATTAACCACCTCACCCCACCGCCGACCCAAAACCAATTATCCCGGCACACCTCGACGAACACAGGCGAGAAAAATTTATGAACGACCCCAAAAGGAATATTCCATTAAGGTGTCCTAGACCAGATAATCAAGGCCGCAAAATCCAGTTTCAACATGATGGCAATTCCACCTAACCAATCAATCGTAAATGTTGGTCATCCCCACCAACCAAAAAACAGGAACATCAGACCGACGCCCAGCACCAATCAAGAAATCCCACGGGTTAGTTCCCTGGCTGTCTTAAAACCCGATCAACCTGGTTACTTACTCACTTGACCTGACGAAGCTTTTGTGCGAAAAGCCTAACGTTGCCCAGCAATAAATCCATCAACTGTTTACCAAACCTCTCTAAAACGATGACTACCCTATCGCACCCAACTATTTTTCAGTTGGTCGAAGAGACTATTCGTGAACTGTCGAAGAGTTTTCAGCTAACTTATGAGCACTCCGTTGACCGTACAATGTATAGCAATATCTAGAATATCGTACCGACAGAAAAGTGAGGAAGCCTGATTCAGCAAGTTCATTTACTTAAAAACATCATAAATGAGTGATTCAGCTGGGCTCTGCGTTAGTCTCTCGTCAAAACCAAATTGGTATTCAAATGAGGGTATTACATTATTCCATATTGTGATAGCTCTTTGAGGTTCCGCCAGATGACATGAGAAGTGCTCAGAAACACTTTGTAGAAATTTACCATTTTCGTGTCGCACTTTTCCCGCAGAGCATCAACCAAACACAAATGGCTCACCACGATTAATAATAATGTCAATTCATTTACACAAGTAGTAGACTACTCATAAGGTTGCTGAAATCAGTTCGACAGCTCACAACCTGTTTTTCGTCATCATGAACGAGAGACTGAGCTGGTTCGCTTGTGAGTATCCCGTCAAAATCAAATTTGTATGCCTACGTGTCAAAGCACATTTAATTTAAACCGCTTAAATGTCGAGGGTCGGAAGTTTCCAGATTGTTTCCTCTCAAGCAACCACCACATTGATTCGGCGTCCCTTGCCAGAAAAGAACTCACCGAAAAGGAAAACAACAGCTTTATTGCAATAAGCGAGTGCGTGTGAGCGCAAAAGTTAATACGGCCCATTTTAGTGAACACCCATCAATATCGATCGTGGTTCCATGAAATGCCTGAGCACTGATCATAGTCGGTCGTGCTTCTGTGGCGTGCCTGATCATTCATCTGCTTTCGCTGAACTGATGGAATGATTGACTGGCCTGGATGCTTCCTGGCTTTCCTATTGAGATCTTGGTGTAGTTTTAGAGGTTACTGAGGTTACTTTCAGGAATGGCAAGCTTTAGAAAACTGCTCATTAAATGCCTGATAGTTCAGGAGAGCTACTGTTGTTTGTGAGAATTCTCTCTGATGCATTTTTAGGTTTGGCCGCCTTCCCCAGAAAGCCCGTTTATCCACGAATACTCAGAGAGTGGTAACGAGCCAGGGGTGATCAAGTGGTGAGTGACAGGAGAGTGACAGACAAGACACAGTGGCCTGCGTGCATTGGCTTGCATCCAATCATACAGGCTTCTATCCTGAACTCCCACAGAAATCCACGCTGGAACGTTTCGATTAACGACTCACTTATGCCCAGTAACCGCGCCTAATGCGTATCTAACCACCCCTTCCTCCGCAACTCATTGGGAAACGAATCTGTGGCTGTTATAAGCACTGTACGCGATTGGTAAAGCTGAAGATGATGATGGTGGCGATAAACACTAGCCACTCACCTTGTGTTTCGACTATATTTCTTCCCCTTCTCGTCGTCCAAGCAAGCCGGTTGTATTTGCTGCATGAGTAAAGAAGAACATTTTATTTTTTTACGCTATAAATGTGAAATTCCCGCCTGAAACCTGCGTACAGACGCCAAAGCCGCAAACAAAGTTATACTCATATCTGTCGTAGCAACTGGTCAATTCTCGAATAGGCACCGGTCAAATTTGCAAATATATGCGTGCTGCTTTTTCACGTGGTGTGTTTCTGGTGTCACAATCAATCAATCAACCAACCAACCAACCAACCAACCAA
>NW_008751684.1:17081-22149 GCF_000715545.1 Opisthorchis viverrini | reverse complement strand
TCAATCAATCAATCAATCAATCAATCAATCAATCAATCAGTTTATCAGCTATAGACCGTGTGCCATAGGCACGCGCAGATCTGAAAATGGTCGCTAATTTCATGAGGAGAGACAACCAAAACTGATGCAATAGAAATCCATTATTATGGGTCAACTGCACATCACTCATATCAGATCAACTAAGTAAGATGAAGTTCAATTTATATTCAAGTTGGTGCGCAAACAACTATAAATACACTTCCAAGTGACAGCGAGTCATCACCAAACTTGACAAAAGAACAGATTCAGGGTTGTGATATGAAAATCGAAACTTACTTGGAATTTCTTACAAAGTCTTTCAGACTTCGATAATTTATCCGTTTGTAAGAAGCTGCCGTGGGTTCTTAGGGGACCTAGTGATCACTTACTTTGTTCGATTGGGTGGAGAGTTCTGAAACAGAAAAAAATCTTATCAGCACGAAAAGGATGTGAATTCAGCTGGAACTGGATAGCTATGCTGGAGGATTTTTTCGGTAACTCCGTATTACCCAATTTGGATAATTTCTGACTACTGGTTAGTTGTTGGAAACTTTTGAGCAAAATATCTAACGGCATCCTAGTCGTACTTAATTTACACAGCCTTATCGATTCGTTGGAAAGGCACTTCGAAGCAGGTTTCAAGGCCAGATGGTTAATATTTCCTTGACGTATAGCATTGTGAAGGCTGAATAACTAAGTGCATGAAAAATATGTGACGTTAGCTTGTATTGGGTAATTATGGCGTCGGACCGTTGCTAACTCCATTTATCTCAATTCGGATAATCATCTGACTACTCGTGAGTAGTTGAAAACTTTTAAGCAAAAGGCTAAAGCCCGCGTGAGTCAGTCTACCTAAGCAGGGAGTTTATTCAACCGTCTATCCTTCTCAACTTGGGCGTACGATTTTTATTTTTGTGATCATTTACGACTACACCATAAATGCAATGGGATAGGGACAGTCTGGTTGGACGTAAACTAAATCGCACAGACTATTCGGGAGTTCGTTCTAGTGCAGTTTTCCAGGAACTCCAATATGATTGCTACGCAACCCATGAATGAGGCATCGACACAACGCTCTGTGATGTGGGTTCGAAATGCACTGAAGGATTATTATTATACTACTTGCGAACACAAGGAGAGCTTTGACAGCGTTTCAATTATTAAATCACAAGCTATGAAATCGCAACTGTCTAGTGAATAGAAAGCGTACAATACTGCTAGGAATGATGTGACCTTATTCAAGAAACAAGTAAGCGACAGCGTGGCATTAGAATAGGGTTCACACACGCCTACGACGTTTTAGTGCGTCTGTGGCTGGTTAAAGTACCCGATTCAGCTGTAGCACCCTTTCAGTGCCTAACAGCCATGCCACCCCAAGGAAGCACGAAGGATAATACCAGGCTCCCCATACCTAGTCAGGCGAAGTCGAGACGAAGCGGTCTGGTTTGAATCACGAACATTCTGGTTAGTAAATTCGCGCTCCAGCCACTGCACATGAGTTATTTACAACCGCTTGCTGGTTTACTCACAATTTGCTGTCGCCAGTTAGGCTTTTGGCCTGCTAAAGTACATGAGTAAAGTTCAGGCATGAACATCTATGTGGACTGAAATCAATGGTAACCTCTTTTGAGGAACAAACTGGGTTCAGCTGCTTCCCATCGCTTAGTCGAATAAAAGCGCCCGCATGCAGGATCGCGTAAGTACAAAAATCAAACGTTATTCTACAACTTTTCACTCACTGAATGCAATTTAACGTTTGGAAACTGTTTTCGCCGTTGGCCAAAGACTAAGAATTAGAGCGGAAAATGAAGATAAACGAAATTTTGTGAGTTTAGTTAAGCATTCATCATGAAACTAAAGTCAGTCTTTGCTGAACGGATGAGAAGCAATAAACGTAACTGTTTCCTGTTAGCTGGAAAACGCCAGAATTGATCCTCTGAGCTTCGACCAAATGCATTTTACATTTCTGTGGCAAAGTTGCAAATCTAAAATATGGCATGACAGACTCCATTGAACTTGATTCGCCGGTTATACTTCTATGTCAACTAATTAATACTTAGTGAAATTTCAGTAGTGCAATTTTTCTCCATAATGTGGAATGAAAGGGGAAGAAGTTTACTGGCATTGATAATGGCATCGCATGACGCAAAGAAACTACCTATGCCCAAAGGCTATTGCTGTCCAGGAAATCACTAATAATAGTAGTGGTTGGGCCTACTCATATGAGCCTGATGGTCTCGCTGATGCGGTAGTTTTAACCAAAGCTTGTATAGATTGCGAATCAATTTACCTCGGCCCGGTCTCTGTTTGCTGAAAAGACTTGAAGGCTAAAAATGTTGACAGAGAGTGATCACTTTTTTGACTCTTGAATTACTACTCTTTGTAGTGGATCAACGTAATGGCCGTTGCATCACGTGTCAGCCAAACAAGCACATTATTTATGATCATACTACTAAAAACTAATAATCGTCTTTTAGTGGTACTGCATTTTCGGTGCGTGGATGTCATGCTACACAAGAGGAACATCCGGGCAGAGGTATTGCGAGGATGCTCAAACCTAGACGAGAGCAGTTGAGATGCTGCAGTCGGGTTCGAATCACTGACCTTCTGGTCAATTAGTTCATTCCACAGCCGCAAAAATATCTAAAGATCGGTAATATAAAGTTGCACTTTCTCAACTGCCTTGTGTTTTCAGTAATTTTGAACAAGCTGCTATTCACGTACACTGAACATAACCTCGTCATTTGGATGATGCACGCAGCAACTACTAAAGAGCGAGTAACTCCAAACCAGCTCAAGGAGCCATATGTCGGTTGGAACCAGACGAGCGTTGAATTCTTGGTTCGTTTGTTTAGGTACTTATTATCGGTGGAATTCCTCAGGAGAAACCTAACCCAATGTTACCCTGGTCATTGACTGTTGGTGAACCCCATGCCCACCTGACTATTCTCGTGTCTAAATGAGTCAATAGCTGAATTGTAAAGTTTGTTTTTACTAGACTTGACATGCGAGCAAACCATTCATTCATGAACCAAAACTGTAAGGACTTCCACTTTATGAATATATTGGAAAAAGACGCAGAAATGTTGAAAAAAATAACAGACCAGATAGCTGAAGTCAGGAGAACAACCTGTGAAAAGTTTTCTTTGTCTAGGTTAAGCGCATCCTCATTAGAAGAACACATTTCAGACAACAGCCACTATTAGTCAGCAGAACTGAGGTATAATTATTGTACTCGATAGCTGTTAACTTATTCAAGTGAATATATGTACATGTATGGACTATCGAGTGGTAAGGATAGTGCATCGATCGAATCACCAATTCTTCAAGCTGCGGGCTTGTATTCGAACTCACGAATTGTGGAAAACTCAGCCATAAACCCCTTTGCTCTATGTTTAGACTTACTTGCTGACCAGACTACTGGCGATGGTCACACGAAATTTTTGTTACGTTTACAACTGCTAGACCACGAGCGACGCGCCAGTCAACTGATCTCGTCAAGTGCTGTAGCAGCCTTTCGGTGTCCAATTGCCATGCTACCGGAAGGAAGCACGAAGGTTGGGACACTGCCAGGTTTCCTAAGCCTAGACAGAGGAAGTCGAGAGACAGAGGTCGGGTTCGAACCACGGACCTTCCGGTTGGTAAATCTGCGCTCTAGCCACTTGAGCCATCTCAGCCAAGTGCAGATTGCTCAACGCCTGTTTGCGTTTATCTTTGATTGTTAACGCGCAGCAAATCAAAACTGTTACATGGGTTTGGCAGTGATCGTATATCGCACCCAGTAAGGTTTGCCTGAATCAAAGAACTGCAAATACTTTGCATTGTAGTCAAACAAAAGTCGTCAACGCCGTTCCGATTCACGATAGTTCACATATTTGAGAACAAAGTTTGCCAGTGGTGTTAGAAAATAGAAATAGTGTCCTGTAACATGCCTATTTAGAAGCACGAGGTCAACTCAGATGAGCCAGTGGATCTAGCTGCCATCGATTGCTGTAGTAAGCAACATGAATTTTACGCACAACCAGATCGATCCCAGAAGGCCTAACTGCCATTGGATTGCTAAATTATTGATCAGGCTTGGTCGACCGTTTCTGGGACTAGGCTGAATGTATGGATTGCGGGAGGAACTTCTGTTTACTAATTTAGTTTCAAACGATGACGCCGCCAAGCTTCGGAATTGCATGTCCCATCTCAAGACAATTGCACTCACAATGTGTTAATAATGTCACTTTGATTTGAAAAGTTTTATGAAGCAGAACTGGGGCGTCCCTGATGAATGAGCTTCCAACATGGTGTCCTCAGCACCTTTTTTTCTTATTCCCTCCCCAAAAGTTCGACTTCATTTTTGCCTCATAGCTTACACATTCGCTTGATAAAGCCAATCCAAGACGGCTGAAACGTTGTGGGTAACCTGAATTTCGTTTTATCAAGTACATTGCCTCAATGAACGAGTTTTTCAATATCAGAATCAGTATTCAACTCAGTATTCTTATACTCGGAAGTACTTATTTAGTTGACCCTATGATTTCGAATCCCTTGCGAACGCACACTGAATAACAGATCAGCCTTTTCATTCAGTTTCTGGGATCTGCAAAATCCACTCTGTTAGCTGGAATTGGTCCACAGAGTTACGCCTTCCGGTTTGGTGCTTCCAGAACTGAAGGCGTTTGTTTTCCCCTCAAAAACAACACGAAAACCATCGTGCAGAACGCTTGCCCGATCATCTATTGGGACAGGGATTTTAAAAACAGACTACTATTAGCGCATTTCAGTAGACAGAGTTGATAGGCGACTGGTCTCGTCGTGAGCCCGATCAGGTGATCGAGCACAGATCTGCATGCTAATCATCTTCATCCGTGAGTCACACTCTGCGTTGCATAGCCAAAACATTGTGTCACGCGAGTCAGGTCAAACGTTTATTGTCTGATTTATGATAGTTCGGCCTTTCCAAAACCACGAGAACATTAATTTAATGAAGGAAGTAAGATCGACGGTACAGTGTCATTTTGAATCTGAGGACGATTCAGTATGTGGAAATTGAGGTACAGTA
>NW_008751684.1:3846-16922 GCF_000715545.1 Opisthorchis viverrini | reverse complement strand
AGTAAGTAACATGAATTTTACTCACAACCAGATCGATCCCAGAAGGTCTAATTGCCATTGGATTGCTAAATTATTGATCAGGCTTGGTCGACCGTTTCTGGGGCTAGGCTGAATGTATGGATTGCGGGAGGAACTTCTGTTTACTAATTTAGTTTCAAACGATGACGCCGCCAAGCTTCGGAATTGCATGTCCCATCTCAAGACAATTGCACTCACAATGTGTTAATAATATCACTTTGATTTGAAAAGTTTTATGAAGCAGAACTGGGGCGTCCCTGATGAATGAGCTTCCAACATGGTGTCCTCAGCACCTTTTTTTCTTATTCCCTCCCCAAAAGTTCGACTTCATTTTTGCCTCATAGCTTACACATTCGCTTGATAAAGCCAATCCAAGACGGCTGAAACGTTGTGCGTAACCTGAATTTCGTTTTATCAAGTACATTGCCTCAATGAACGAGTTTTTCAATATCAGAATCAGTATTCAACTCAGTATTCTTATACTCGGAAGTACTTATTTAGTTGACCCTATGATTTCGAATCCCTTGCGAACGCACACTGAATAACATATCAGCCTTTTCATTCAGTTTCTGGGATCTGCAAAATCCACTCTGTTAGCTGGAATTGGTCCACAGAGTTACGCCTTCCGGTTTGGTGCTTCCAGAACTGAAGGCGTTTGTTTTCCCCTCAAAAACAACACGAAAACCATCGTGCAGAACGCTTGCCCGATCATCTATTGGGACAGGTATTTTAAAAACAGACTACTATTAGCGCATTTCAGTAGGCAGAGGTGATAGGCGACTGGTCTCGTTGTGAGCCCGATCAGGTGATCGAGCACAGATCTGCATGCTAATCATGTTCATCTGTGAGTCACACTCTGCGTTGCATAGCCAAAACATTGTGTCACGCGAGTCAGGTCAAACGTTTATTGTCTGATTTATGATAGTTCGGCCTTTCCAAAACCATGAGAACATTAATTTAATGAAGGAAGTAAGATCGACGGTACAGTGTCATTTTGAATCTGAGGACGATTCAGTATGTGGAAATTGAGGTACAGTAGGCCTAATCATAACAACTGAAAACTAAATAGCGGCCGAGACATCACCGAGTGGTGCATACGGATAAAATCCTATTCATTTACTTCTGAATGTAAACGCGATCGCGCGTAGAAATTGGGAGATTCGGTTGTTGGTCTGTTCACCCAGCGGTTGAGACACAAAACAGTGGCCAGGAGATTGACACTGCACTGTATGATGGGTTGAGAAGAAATGTAGGGGAAGGCTGGAAGCGAAGGGGCTGAAGGGCAAATGTTGCCCAGGCCGAAAAGGGGGTTGAGATACTCCACCCGGAGACTTTGGCTCAAAAGTCTGACCCACAAGACAATGGGAGGATGTGGGAGTTTGCTCGGAAACCCCGACCTTGGTCTCAGACTTAAGTCTGAAGTGCGAGGCAGCGCTTGTAAATGTTTTATTTGTGGAGACTGCCCGGAGCAAGTCACTGATTAGTCTGTCCCAGTTGGCTGTAGGGGACCGGCCTGGCACGAAGGCAGAGGGAAGAGGGCATTACTGTCCCACTCCTGATGCGGCTGCGCACAGCAGGTGCCTTTTGAGCAGCATTGGGCCCTCTGGTTTTAAAAGTATTTCGACCGTATTGAATAATGCGCCGGCGGTCATGGTCAACCTTTAGGCGATCGGAGTGCGCGGTTTTTAAGCGCCGCAGGGGAGGTAGCATCGCTGCCTCCATAAATATGGCCATGCCGGTCGACTGGATTGCAAACGCCTCATCACAAATCGAGGTCGCATCATCAGTGTGTGGGAGACTAGAATGCACATGGCATCGCCAATTTCAATGCTTGAGCATTCAATAAAAATCAATGAATTGTCGAATATTTCTAAACTTCCGACGCTGACTCAAAAGGCGAATGCACAGTATGACGCAATTGTACTACGTCTTATATTTGCTCTATTGTTTCACTGGTTTAGCTCTGATGAAGTGTGGCTGATATCAGACGAAGTCCAAAGATGTTTTTTGTGGAAATTTATTGATTCACTGTCGACCAGTTTATCTATCTCATGTATAGTATATTCTAATTTTAGATGGGGGAGTGCATGTGCTCTAAAGTGTGGAGTAACTTCGTGAACTACTGCCGAAGTTATTTCTACCGAAATTTCAGCGGAAGTAATCCAAGGGATATAAATGCCTATTTTATCTTTTGAATGACAACCACCCAGGGAGTTATCCACCTGTTGTATGTTGGACAATTTTTCTCCTGTCCTGGTGGAAATATTCTGGTGAGCCAAAATAGTCGGGGAGTTCCGCGCCATTTGGAACTCATTAGCGGTGCATAACCCTGGAATTGTAACCCCGGACCTCTTACTTTCTAGGCGAGCCGGTTATCCTGATCGATCAGCGAATGCTGGATGCGCCTGAATGATTACAGGCAAACTTGTCCACGCCTTGAAGGACACCATCGTTCTTGTCCCATTTGTGTCAATCGGTTCACCCGACAGTCAGGACTTTCCCATCAGGTAGCGCCCCCTAGATTAAAGTAGGGTGATGAAGCCACTTCAATAAAGATCTTCACATAAAGCCTCATGAAAAACGGCGTCCCTAAACCACCAAAGTGGAATAATTTAGTCAGGACTTTCCCATCAGGTAGCGCCCCTTAGATTGAAGTAGGGTGATGAAGCCAATTCAGTAAAGATCCTCACATAAAGCCTTATGAAAAACGGTGTCCCTAAACCACCAAAGTGGTATAATTATCAGCAGTCTGTCAACCCACGACGCGTTAACTTCACGCTCATGAGACCACACGGGAACATATTCAGGTTGATAAGACGATCACCGAGATTCTTACCGTCCAATCTCCACCTAGTGTTTCCAGATTGTCACCTAGAAACGAACGGAGGTCACGTTCTGAACTACTACAAGGGAATGCGAACAATATTGCGAAATACCAATGTTTCTTGTAGGTAAGAGAAGAAAGGATATCTTTCTTGCATTGAAACAGATGGGGAAAACACTCTTTGAAGCAAAGAGTTAGTACATCGGTGATGGTCGGACGTTTCCAATAACACCAGGGGTACAGTAAAGTTCGAACGTGGTTATGTTAGTGGGGCGCTTTTGATCCGTTTGGTTTTGCTTTATATGGGGTGCTTGAAGTAGGACTCGGTGGTGACTGCCGACGCTTCTACTTCATCTGTTTACCCAAATAAGTAGAAGAGAAAATGGAGGGAAAATGGAAGTCTATGAAATCGCTTTTAGGAAGTTAAGAGTTGCATAAAGTGAATGTTCCTCTTTCTTGAAGTAAAGTACTCACGAGGTTACTGAAAACTCTTCGAAAGCCTACGACAAATCTGTTGCTAGGTTTTAAGCTTTCAAACTAATATTACAATCGGTTGAACAGTCCACCTTCTGTCCTGTTGAAATCATTTCTTTACTAGAGAATTCTTTGGCTGAGTCGAGAGGTGGGCTCTAAACAGCTCGCACGCGAGGCAAGCGCGCTACAACCACTCTAGCGGCGCAAACTGAACGCACCGGAATTTTCACACTTGGAAGGGCGAGCGTACTCACTCTTGAACAATATGATTGGTTCACTAGACGGTCTGTTAATCGACCCATACAACCAGGACAGCTGCTGAGTCACCGTTTGACGCGTCTGGTTAACCAATCGCATCGCCCCAGCGTGAGCAAAGTCGCCCGTTCAGACGCGATGATATTCTGGTGCGTACAGGGTGCGCCGTCGCTCTACGTGAAGCGTATCCAAAGTTTAAATCCCGGCAGACCCAAAAATATCCACTGTTGATGAGCTGTGTTATATTCCATGGTTCAAAAATTAAGTAAAGTTTGATATTTCCCCTCTTTGATGTCCACATCGCCGCGATAATTGTGCCAAGTAGGAGGGAGTTGGGTGGGACCTAAAACTTTTATGGGAGCTAAACTGTGTCCTGAAATTATAATGCATCATCCAGTTTGGTAGAGTACAGGGATCTGAGATTACGCAGGTATACTGGTTCCGGTTTCTGGATTGGTTCATTGATGCTGGATACGATAATTAAGAGACAACTATCTAAACATAGAGAATATTCGTCCAGTCTATGCGTGCATAATTTGGGGCCAATTTCTTCAGGAGGGCAGTGAAATAGCTTGGTATTAACGTCCCTGATTTGAGAACACCATACAACTTCTTTATTAATAAGTATGTTTTCTTCTTGATAGCATCAAGTGCGGGTATAAGAGTGACTAGTGCATTAGAGTGACTCTCGCGGTTTCGATTCCGGACTGCAAAGTCGTGATTTGACCTGTGCGCGTCCGTTGTTTAGCGAAAAAGGCAACCTTGCTCCTCAGAAGTACAAGCAGAACTTGCTATTTTATTAGGTTGTCTGTTTGAGGGCAGTTACGTTTTGAAACATTACCCCGCACTTAGGTGAGGTACTAGTCTAGCAGGCCAGCCTTTAGGTAAAAATGGCTTCAGTGTACCCTGTATAAGGAGCGGCTAAGTTCATCACTTAGAGGATTTGGCGTAGTGAAACCAAAAGTTCAATAATATGCAAACTCTGAGAAGACATTAGCAACACTGAATATCTTCCAGCATTCTTGAAGAGCATCATAGCGTTGCCTTTATACAGGATCGTGATCAGTGGCACTTAGGAATCATATATCTATACATTATTGCCAGCTTTCAACTTGCGGCTTTTTAATTCCACAGTCAAGCACCGTTTATTGGAGGGAAACTATCCGGAAATGGCCGACTCCATATAGTTGCTACCCACATTCATATGTGATTATTTGTCAGACTAATCAACTAACAGGTACATGTAATTCAGGTATGGAAAACGAGATTACAACTCAGCGCAACACACTACTATTATTAGTTTACTGGAAATTCCTCGACAACCCACGGCCGGTTTTACCCTTCTTGGGGCTAATCAAGCGAGANGCAACATTAGCCGATTTACAGCTCAATCTCCTTATACGCCATGAATTAATATAAACACTATTCAGTTACCATGGTAAATACGGTGACGTTGGTTTGGTCAAAGTGCATTCTCCCTGGTTCTCAACGGCCACCTGAAGATCCCTTCTGAGACATGTTTCTCCTCAAGGGCATTCTCCCTGGTTCTCAACGGCCACCTGAAGATCCCTTCTGAGACATCGTTTCTCCTCTAACAAGATTTTCCTTACAAATACTCGTCAAAGAAACAACCAGATGTAGCCCAATTCACGAGTCGCTCGTCGGGACAGACAAACAAACTTAGGACAAACCGAGATACTTGAGGCTTGTATCTTCTTTTTTCAAGATGTCACAGAGATCGCGAGTTAACTACGTCGACGGAAAGCATTTGCCGAAGGAAGATATAAATCAAAAGTATGAACAGTCTGCTGATGATTAACAAAAAGCGGGTGGTTTGAAAACTGAACCAAGCCAACTTGTTCGTGACATTCCACACTCAAATGTATGACTTTCCAAAACGTGAGTGCGACTTAGAAATGAAAGTATATTATAAGTAAGATTGGAATAAGCTAAGTGATGGCTACACTTCTTTGTTTTTGAGAATATATATATAAAGTAAAGAGAGAAAGAGACAAAAGACGGGCATAGCTCAGTGGCTGAGCTTACTGACCAGAAGGTCTGTGCTTCGAATCTCGACTGATCCCGTCTAGGCCTAGGCAACGTGCCAGAATATCAGTCCTCATACTTTCCTCGGATGGCGTGGCAGATATCGAAATGGTCACAGCTGAAAGATGATCTACGATTATATGTATATATTTCGTGCATCTTCGTTGTCTACACTCCGGTTGTCTCGCGGGGTTACGAGGCTGACCACAATAGATTAGATAGGTGTGAAGCTATGAGTACAAATTCAATAGCCGGGTTCATCCCATTTCTCCCATACAATGCAACATATTTATCGGTATTCTTCGAAATCAGCTCAGATACTATGCCGCTTTCCATGAGCTCATTAATGCGGATCTTTTGCTCTTTTCCGTCGGCGCAAGTTGGCCTGATAACAACGCTGCCAGTGTGACGGTGGATACTACCGAGTAGGCAAGCAATTAGCACGTGGTTTACTCGTAACTCTGCCTCGCGTCCAATGGAAGGTGCACACCACAGCGTCAATCACGGAACTTGTGAAACTACTTTGTGGCGTTCCTTTACAATTGAGTTAGGATGTTCAGTTTTTTGAAATCAAGTGTATGCGAGATGTTTACTTTCCATTCCAATAGTTTGTAACTGTTTAGTTGGTGTTTGCAAGTAAACAGCTCCGCGGCGAAGCGCTTTCCTCCTTACACCAGTTGTTATCCCTACTATCTAGATACTGACTTCACGATCAATTTCAGTCATCTTTTGTTCAGTGATTCTATCAAAACTCAGGTTTTTATGCCTGGTGAGTGCGTTCAACATGCAAACTATAGATTAAGAATGAAATTGAAGGGATTCTTTTAGGTACTGGTAATCCCCTTTAGACGTTTTCACTTTGTGCAAGCGTAGGTCAGTTCAAACATATAAGAAGCACTAATTGTGTTCTGTTGAATGGCGAAGCACGCTTTAAATCAACGATACAACGCAATTTCACCTATTTTTGTACAAGAAATTCTCCAAATTGACTACCCCTGAGTGGTTACTCTACGGGTCAAATTTGACTTTGATACACCTGGCTTCTTTTCAGAACAAATTACACAACACCATCCCGCCTTTATTAGCTTGTTGACGACACTTCATTATTTCAGGTGAAAATTTCGAGACACCTGTAGTCTGTGAGAAGTATGAACTCAAATCTCGAGTTTTGTGGATAGCACCCAAAGGGCGAAAATCAAGTAGCGCTATGACGGATTATACTGCTGATGCGACATGCGAGTAGTATCTGGTGAAAGTAGTATAAAACGTCGGTTTGGAGATCATTAACTGCTTCACGGTTGCCTCTAATTAAGCCAAACTTTTTAGCCGACTTGTAGGAAAGCTCAGGAGGATGCTGAAATATGTAGACTTTCTAAAAGTTGTGTGGACGAGATTTTTACTTTCATGTCTGATAACTTGAAACCTCTGAGTTCGTGTTTGCCAGCCAACAGATCCGTACTTGGCGCCTCCTCGCACCGGTAGCAGCAATAATCGCACAATACCTCAATTCGCTTAAAAAGTCGAGTAAAATCGAGAAGCTGAACTACTATTGTTCCGCGGAGGAATGAAGACTAGGCGTGTTCCCTACGGAACACAATTTTTGAAAAGTCGACAGACTTGTTCTGTGTGTGATATGGTTAGCTTGTGGTGAGGTTTCTCCGTTTGCATGAATCCATATTCCCGACTTCACTTGCCTGGCGCTAGTCGGAGACCTTGTCATCACACTGCACATTCAGTTGAAAAAACACTGTCACGTTCTTCAAATTGACGCCGGCACAAAACTTCCCGGCATACATGAACTTTGCTCTTTACCTTGAATGTTATGAAGGTTATATGCCGCTCTGGAAAACTTTCATCAATGGTGACTGACAGAAAATTTCTCACGAAAATGCTGTGATTTATGCTGTCTCTCCTGTCATTCTGAAACACTTGTCAACCGCGAGAAAAGGAACACACGCTAATCACTCAGAAGAATTTCAGACTTTACAAGCCTGAAACCGAGGCAAGATTCAGCCGTCTGGTTCAATCGCAACTGTGCCAAAATCGTTTCAGAAAGTCCACTCAGTCTACGGGTCGGAAAAGTCAACTATTGATTGGACGTTCAATCAGCCAATCAACGACGAATGACGATGCTCGAGTGTTCAGGTGTGACCTAGAGGCGGCGCCAATCAACCCCTCAGCCTAGATTCAAGGTCAGAGATGCGCACATTAAAATTCAGCCACCGTGTAAGCTGGCAATCGTTTATACACACTGAAACCATCGTGTCCTTGTTGGGTGAGCCCCTTCGTTACTGGAGCCTGGGTTTTGCGGTCAATTACAACAGACTGAACGCGGGATACTTGCACCTTTAGGAAAATAGTCAGCACATGCAAGAGTACATGGTGTGATTAAAATCATTTTCTTCCGTGTGCTGACGATTGGTTGATTGATAAATCAAGCTTGAGCCAGGTTCCTTGACCGGACCCGTCTACGCACCTCGATCAGTTACGAAAACAAAATCAGACATGAACTGCAATGCCTGAACTAAAAGCCCCATCGTTCAGACAAGATTTTCCGCGTTAGGTTAGAAGTTTTGAAGTAATTATAACTAGGTTCTATTGACTATGGCAGGATGTAGATGGGGGGAGGGGTGTTAATTACTTAGTCCAAGTACACATATCGTGAACAAAAAGACTTGGGACGGGATGGAACCAACAGATTCCCACCGAACGCGTATTCTACTAGATAAGCTATCCTGGGCGGTTGCTTCACGTCATTTTTCCCCTTTATCTGTGATAAACTGCCTGTCAAAGCCGCTGGCAATATATTTGTGTTTCCTATGCAGCGAAGCAGACTTTTGGGTAAGTTGTACGAGAGTAGACAAAGATTTCGTCGTGTTCTAAGAACACACATTTTGAGCAAAAATACATGTTCGATGGCCTACCAGATGAGCTCATTAGTATGTAATTTGCGACCGCGTTTGCTCTCAGACATACCTATGCATAGTGACGTCACACCCAATGGACAATAACCACTACCCCTACATACCCCTATGGCCGGAGACGTGTTTGGTCACGCATTAAATTCATAAGCATAGATGCAATGAAACTCATGTTCTTGCGTGCTCCTGTGGGAACGTAGGAGTCTATGGACAGCTTTTGCCCGAGTTCACCACGCCTAGGTGGTATAAGATAAGACTGTTCTCTTTCCCCTTTCCTCCCGGAAGGTTCGATCACAGACTGAGTGTGTGGATGATACTACACCCCCATAGTTCAAATCCTTCAAAAATGCAAACGATTTTAAATAAACTAAATAACCGCTGCATGGTTTGACATGGGCTTCACACCTGCAAGTTGTGAAGTGCTCATACAAGACTGGGAGGGGTCAAACCCACACTTTATACTTGCAGACTAGTCAGTAGATGTGATAATTAATTTGGTTTACCTGGGCAGTTGTATAGGTTCCTGTGCATCGGCTGGAGATGAGATTAATTATCGGATCGGAAATTTCGAAGCAGCTTTTGCCAACCTCCAACAACTACGACGCCGAAGTGACGTGAGTCTGTGTCAAGAGAAGAGCATACGCCACGGTGGTCCGATCCATACTGTTTTACGGACCAGATACTCGACCCCTACGCGCAGAGGACATACGGAAAATGCCTGTGTTTGATCGTCGGTGTCTCCGAAGCACTCTTCAGGTCTGGTGTGAACATTGGATCAATAATGTTGAAGCACGCCAGATGGTCTTAGGAAGAAGGAACTCTCCCGCAATAGCTGAATTACTCACGCTTAATAGGCTGCGCTGGTTGGGACATGTGCTCCGCATGCCGGAAGAGCTCTTTTCGCTCAGCCCTGTGCTGAGTGGAAGCGACTGAGGGGGGAACGATTTATGACCTGGCAACGAAGTACGAAGACAGTAACCACTAAACTTAGTCGGGTGGGCAACTGCCGCCTCTCTGGATGGGACCCCCGGGACTCAGCTCACCCATGATTAATAGCACTTGTGGAAATAGCCCAAGCGCGTAGTCAGTGGCGCTTGTTCATCAAAGCTGTAGCCTTCAATGCATAGATACCCTCTCCCTTAACTAACTCAACAGGTCAGCGCTTCTGAGACTTGGCTCTATGTCCCACGCTCTCCAAATTTTCGGTGATCGAAATTGTAACAGCTGGAACCCATGTGCAAATGGCGCACGGTTTATCGATTTTTCGAATTGGTCGTGCAAAACGAAGTCGATGGTCTGACCTGTTACTGTCTTTGACTCACGTTTTCTCTATTCCATCCTGATTCTCTGGGTTACATCTGACATTTACTATACTTTAGACTTTAATGTGGCACCTCAGTGTCATAGATGCTTTGTACCTGATTTTGCCTGACCATCCATCTATTTGTTCTGGAAGTGTCTCGAGAAGGCCGCTTAAAAAAATATATATAGGGCATATTAGCATACACTGTAGTAAGCAGTATGTTCAAACTCGTGGAATGCAGGCGTACAAGTGAACTTTCAACCGAAAAACCCTGGTTATTTGCTACCCAACGAACACGATTTTTATGTCCACATCAGACATTTGATTAACAAACTGCTCTATACAGGGGTCCCGGCGTAAACAAATTAAAATATATGGGGCTTGGCCGCACGCCATTCATTCCGTTGACACAGCTTCCGATAAGCAGCTGTGCGGTCCGACTTATCCGGAGAGTAAACAGACAGCAGGCTAAGAGGCTGATGTTTGTAGCGTAATCTGAAAGAAAACAACGAACAGATAGTACGTAGTTGATAAGATCAAGTGTGAACACGATTTGAGTAAAGTTACCGGATGCCAGCTCAAGAAATTGGGTTATGGACAAACAAAGGTGGACGCGTGATAGTGCATGGCCTGATGACCGCTGTACTCGGGTAACGCAAATATCGAAGGAGCAGAGAACAGTTGGTCGATACGAACAGCAAGTGTCGGTGCATGGTCTCAGAGAGGTTTGGTAAACACTCGGTGGATGTCGGTGCGTGAGTTCTCACTGATTGCATAGTAGTGCAGCGTATGTGAGCCGGATGACCAGATGTTTGTTTCAGAGAACTAGATCATTTTGTTGAAAAAACGGGGGCAGCCACACACGTGAGAACCACTATCACCAATCACCTGATCATCAAAGATCAGTTCGTCCGCGTAATCACTATAGCCTATCGAGTACCGAATTGGTTGGAGGCATCAAAATACGCTCGAAACAGCCTTAATGGTTCCATTAGAGGAACGGCTGCTCACTCTGCGAACATAAACAGCACATGGGAAAATTCCCTTTGCATTGGGATATCAATCACCAACTGTTGATAATAGTAAGAAAAGGCTGCGTTGTATTTAAGACGGTTTGCTTTCTTTATCGGTATACTTGGAGTAGGGAGTGAAGTTCGAAATAGTTGTTCTCCATATCTCTGTATTTTTATACATTTCAAATGAATAAATCGACTGGACTTTATTCAGTTTGTAGTACATTAGCACAAACGATGGAAAAAGTGGTTAGAGCGCGAATTTACTGATCGGAAGGTCCGTGGTTCGAACCCGACCGCTGCCTCTCGAATTCCCCTGTCTAGGCTCGGGCAACCTGTCAGTATCCCAACCCTTCCTTCCTTCGGGTGGCATGGTAGTTGAGCACCCAGGTGATATGGATAAGATTCTTAATACGTTGCAGGTGAAACTACAACATAAGATTGGGCGGAAGACACGAGTTTGAGAAGCCAACAGCGTGTCAGTGTGTCAGAAAAGAGCTTGGTGGTTCAGTTCATCATTAAAATAACGTCCAACAGTAGCACTTTTTCTGTGCTTAGTGGTGATGTCACCTGAATGGAACTCGAGGGCTACTACCAGGTGTCAGAAAAGAGCTTGGTCTCATGGTTCATCATTAAAATAACGTCCAACAGTAGCACTTTTTCTGTGCTTAGTGGTGATGTCACCTGAATGGAACTCGAGGGCTGAGACACTACCAGGTTACCAATTCATAGACAAAAGCAATCCAGAGCCCTCGTTTGGGTCCGACTCACGGACTTCCCGGTCAGCAAGTTTACCAGCAACAGTTGCACAACCTTCCAGCCATCTTTAACGTAGCCTTTATCCCGAGCATTTTCGCTAGCGATTAGTTACTGTCTAGCTGGCAAACTCGTTTATCAGCATTTTTTAACCAGAGAACGGACTTAAACTATTGGACCACAATTTCCAGCGAAAAGAAATCGGTCTGTACCTGTCCTATCTTCGGTTTGTGCGCACTTTTAGCTATTCAATACGAAGATGGGACAGTTCTTACCTAATGCACGACGCCATCCCATAAACCATTTACCCAACTGCTCATTCCGTACTACTGATAACCTTAAGAGTCGTGTGTAATAATCGAATATTTTGCTGAGTTGTGTACTTCGCTCCTTATTATGCCGATAATATTATGCTACAGGGTGATAGGAAACCAGTCGGTAGGTGTGACATGTCCACACACGACCAAAGCTTCAAAAACGTTCTTGGTTATCAGGATGTTCTGGAAGTTGTGCAAGCGTATTTCGTTCCCCACAAATCAGACCATATAACCGAGACGTTTTTACCCTATATTCTTTACATAAGATTGCCTTCATAACCACTGCTGAAACCGAAAGAAAGAGAACGACCAAAAAGAATCGTACTAACTTTCATCATCACATGCTGTGTCGAGGAGGATACAGTTCAGAAGATGGTTCATCACTGGGTGAATGCCTGTTCCAAGAAACTTCTACAGGAGTAATACACTACTCATAAGGTCGCTGAAAATTCTTCGACAGCGCACAACCGGTTTCGTCCTTCACTGGAGACCAAGTTAAAGTAATTTCGATAAATACACTCAGTTGCAAATAAATTTGGTCTTCCGAGAGATTCACCGTGAGACTCATCTGAATCTCTCGTTTGTGATGTCTCCAAGCAACTGAATGTGCTGCAACAGGCCACCCCATATTTCAATTGGTACGATGTTCGAGATATCGCGATACATGTATAGACGTAATGCACTACTCATTAGGTTGTTGAAAATTCATCGACAGCCCACGACCGCTTTCGCCCTACTTGGGGCTCATCAGGTAGGCGATGTCTCCGGTTTCCTGGGTGGGTCTCTCGAAAAACCAAATTTGTTTGCAGGTGAGTGTATTTCGACAGGCATCCTTATTCTTCGATGGTCTAACAACGGCGAAACTCACAGTCGAATTAGTGGACAGGATAGGGCTTCAAATGTTCATCGTGGAGACTTCTTTGGAAATAAGAACCTGACAATTAGTTTGACCACATGGCCGAAAAGTTATTCAACTGGTTTCGTGGGTTGCTAGTGGAATTGAAAGCTGACAGGGTGGGACGTCTATTTTGAACAAATTCAGAATTGATGCTGCTTCAATATGCTTCAGGGTATAACTCAAATTTTGCTTCATTTTGAAGACAGCAACTATTCGTTTGAGTGTGAGAAGTTTCCTTTATGAAAATATAC
>NW_008751684.1:0-1060 GCF_000715545.1 Opisthorchis viverrini | reverse complement strand
TCGGTGTTGAAAAATGATGTCATGTTGTCGGTAATGATGATGATGTCTATGCAACACAGAGTTTGCTTAAAACGTTGATGAAGCTAATTTCTCGGAAACTGTCAAACTCACCTAGAGAAGCCGCCTCAAAAATGGATACCATCCTACATTCCCCCCAGTTAGTTAAGGTAAGCGATTCAAAGAAGCCATGACCCAATACCTAACCTTTACGTCCAATCTGATCAGATGGGCGTTGATCAAGTACAGCAGCTCAATGACTCTCCGAAGGGATTTCCACTGTTTAGGGCTGTGCTGCGTGTCGGGAAGGTGGTTGAGCAACTTCAGCTGGCAAGCTGGATTGTTGCAGGCGATCTTTTTCGGAGTGAGCAAGCCATTTTATCAGTAGTTGTGGGATTCGAAGTAATGCCCATTAGAGCATCTCCCTTATCTGACAAGGTTCAACTGCGGCAAGAATTACTATATTTGTAACGTCATGAAGAGCCTTACTTGTAAGGGTTCCTCATAAAAATCAGCTTACGGCTTTGAGCAAATTTCCACGAAATTATCTGGTCCTGACCCAAGACATATCTACACATCTACATATCTATGAACACACGCAAATTGGGATTTTCGAAACGGCTTGCCTATGAACCAGTTTCAGGATGCCTGGGGCCATGGGAGTCTGGCAACTGAAACTATATCCAAAACGTCGAGGCCCTGGTTTTCAAATATATTTTGTGGAACAAAAAATGCTGTGTTTATCTCTGCCCTGTTGGACACCACTCCTTCAGGTCACGGAAGATGATTTTTTGAAGCACGAACATCCTTTGTCTCAGTCCATGGCCCTTGGGGTCATGTCAAACAAGACAACATTCGTTATTGTTCGTTGCGCTCGTCAGATACTACTGATGTCGCTAACAATGTTGACGACCATATTGAAAAGTATCAACGACTAGACAGGTTACGCGAAGTTATAAGTATTCCTCATTATAGTAATTTGCAATACAAAGTAGTAAAGTGGTATGAATGACATATACTGTTAATTTTTGTTACAGGACTGCAGTTAATCCAACCGAATCCC
>NW_008751683.1:2828040-2832798 GCF_000715545.1 Opisthorchis viverrini | reverse complement strand
AACTCTTATCCGTAATGCATCTAACTAACAACGCGCTAACGATGACTCTGCACACAGTGACGAAATATTCGCCAATTGGTTGCCAAGCCTAGTGAGTACGGTAGCAACTAAGCAAGATCTCATTCCGGCGGCTAACTTTTAGAAAACGTTAGTGCGCGTTGGATCAGCGCATCCCACCAAATATCAAACTGTGGTGTGAGCGAGCGAACACAAAAACGCGAACTGAAATGCAACCAGCGAAACGGTCCACAGTTGCATGGATTCAAATATCCGTTTATCACAAGTTTCGAGAGGATCTTTATTATCACTTGGAAATTTCAAATCGACACGCCAAGATTTCAGACGGAGGTCCGGATAGATCACCTTGATGGATCACTGAATGAATTGATGAAAACCGGTACATCTAGAGTTGTTTTTTTCAAACAGGGTTGGAGTCTTAAACTTAAAATCAAGCGTCGTTGTTGGGGAGAGTCCTAAGGAGTCCTAGCTCGAAAAATACGTCAGAATTATACTTATGGTGCTCTAACACAACTGAACATCAGTACTGCAACAATCAGAGATTTCAAAGTCCGGATAGATCACCTGAAGGGATCACAGTGAATTGATGGAAACCAGTACATTCAGAGTTGTTTTTTCGAACAAGTTTGGTTTGGTAAACTTAAAATCAAGCGTTAGTATTGGGGAGAGTCCTAAGGAGTCGTAGCTCGAAAAACAAGCCAGAATTATACTTATGGTGCTATAATACAACTGAACATCAGTACTGCAACAATCAGCGCGATGAGCTAAAGTTATGCTTTAATCGGGTTAAGCTTATGCCATATTTTTCAGTCAATGGGACCAGGTTTGAAAGTGCCACTTAGAACAGTGGTAACCACAGTAACGATCATGTTGACCGGAGTTCATCCATGGATTCGCATTTTATAAGTAGCTGGCTAATAGACCTCCCCGTTGAATAGTTAACGCAGCATTTCTTTTGCGCTGAGCCACGTGCGCAACCAGCTGAACCCGAGAATAAAAATGGAGTGCTGGTAGGCTGCCCATAACTGTTAATTGTGAAGGAAAATCAAACAGAAGAAGGCTATGCTCTATGTGGGCAGATGTTTCATGGCTTGCATCTATCATCTGAGTGATACACAAATTGTTGGCTTGTGCTAGTCAGTGGTCTCATGGCTTTGTCGCAGCAAGTTACTTCTGATGACTGTGTAGGCCGGGATGTCGAAGGTGTAAGAGTGCCTAATTCGCGGATGTATATCTTTCCAATTGCTCATTTTCCCCAATTTGTGCATATTTTTAGTCTAAAAGCTACATATCAATTAAACAAACTATAGGAAAATCTAACTGGAGGATTAACACACAACAAGATGCATAAGTAATAAAAGTCTGATGTTGGCGAAGGACACAGAAACAAGCCGAAAACCATACGAGGTTTTTGGTGTGATAATACACTCAAGGCTCAAATGTGTTTGGGCCGGGTGAGGATATCCACAGCAGTCCGTCCATCACCAACTGTAACACTCACACCAATTTACATCTTCAGCAAACCAGCATCCGGGAGAATCCAGCATACCAATGATGACCAGTCCCAGTCATGCAGTATTTTTACCTGTGTTATCTCAAACGAACCATTGGGTGTCAAACGCAATTACGGCGATTGCATACGATTTATCATATAGCAGCATAGGAAGTACGGCCAATGATTGGTGACCTTGTTGTGACTTGCTGAACTGCAATGCAACTCGGTATCGGTCCCTTGGCTTCCTACTTCGCTCACTATGGTATATCAAAAGGCGAGGTAGCTCTACAGAGCCCTTTATGGAGACAAAGGAAGATTAGTACAACTGTATATATAGGGCAGTCACAGAGTGCTCCACAAGGTCGTGTCAGGATCTCCGTGATGGGGCGAGAAGCGTCGAGCCAAAGGTGCTGGCTGGCATTCTGACCAATCAGGGCATGCCTTCGTTTGGCCCGTGTCCTGACCTCCGTACAGACTGATATACTACACGATCGCCTCGGAAGGAGCAGTGGTCAAATACCCATGTAATAGTTGCTCATCGAGGGATCCTCATGCTTGAATGATAGCTAATGGGATGACTGGCCTTGATAACTGGATAACCGTTTGTAAATATCAGACTGACAATCAGTCCGAAAGTGAGCACTACATTCTGACTTTTGAAGCCAAACTGACTATAATAAAAAATTTCGCTCTGTGCAACACATGAAAGGAATCAGAAATGCCCGAAGGTCCTCACAAATCAGAATATTGTTCAAGAAGTTGCTTCTGCAATTACTGGTGTTCGCACCAACTTGGGAACGCGGTTGCAATCAGTTGTAATCATTACCCGCTTTTGTTGACTGGTTTCAGATCACCTGTGCATGCTTACACAGGTGAAATGTTCACCTGACTCGAGTTGACGCATTTTATCAAAGCAGTTAAAGTACGCCACGTTCACACATGGCGCGCTTACTTCATTTTCAACATGAAAACGCTTCATTTAGACAATCGGTCCTGGTACCAACCCAACATCAAAAGCAAAAGCTGAGCTGGGCAATGTCGGCCAGATCGCGTGGTGACAATCTATTGGACGACTTCCTGTGTGATTCGTCAGTGTTGACGTACAATTTCGATCCCCACAGCCCCAAATCGCCCGTAGACAACCAAAGTCTGGTTGGTGTCTCATGTAAATAAGGATCGTTTAATATTGCATCCGGCGAACTGTTTGTCATGTCAGGTGGAACTACCCTTGAAAATGAGTCAGGTCTGTTCATCCTTAAGTAACACTACCGAGCCTTAGCTGAACTGAAATTTGCTTCACTGCCTGGATGGCATCCTTAAATAATTTCGTATTATATTGTTACCTGTGAGTAGTGTAATACCATCTCGTTTTGAACGGAATGTACTATATTTCCGTGTGCAGCTTCATTTGAAAACCAGAGTATCTACTAGAAATTTGGTAAGGAACAAGCCTCCTTTCTTTTCTATTTATTGAATCCAAGGCTTCTAGTATCGCATGTAATAAAAGGAGCGCTTGATGATTGAGGAAAGTGTGTTTCACTGAACAATACTCACACCAGGCTTAACTTATTTTATCAGCTGCAGCGGAGAATTACATGACTTTATAAAACTTCAATCGTCATTGCACGCATACAAAAATGTGCTTGAACAGAAGCAGAAAGAACTGAATAAGTAAATTCAAATGAGAAAATGCGTGATTCAAATTAACTCAGATAAGCATTTGACGGAACACTATGCAGAAGAGTGAAAACCTGAAGAATGCGAGGTCAAAAATGGTAGAAAAACGAAAATAATCCTTTCTTGGCAACCTCTCAAAGCGCAAATTTCACGCTGAAAGGAGGTTATACTAGCAGACAGAAAACTTCTAAAATCTCTTCACACTGTTTACGAGCGATTAGTACCACAGCTAGAAGACTATTACATACGAAAATTAACCTTTCTATCTCGGAAGTCGTCTCGGGACCATGAAATGCGTATTCCGCAACTGAGAAACGAGCACCAGTCTGTCCTGTCAAGGTGCCCCTTATTCACACCGCCGATCACTTGCTTGGGGCTCGGTGAATGAGTCTTCAAGGGATGCCTGGTAAGTCATAGGTTCGGATTGTAGGATGGGTACTGTTGATCGCTGGCAGTGAGAACAAAACATCTGCACAGTGCTTGCCATTTTTTAGAATAAAGTTGACTTTCCCTGCAGGACGACGACTGGACTGAAAAAAGTAGACATTCCTCACATACACTCATTTGAATAGCAATTTGGTTTTGAGAGGAGACTCACTTGCAACAGAGCTGAATCTCTCGTTCATAATGTTTCCAAGCAACTGATGTGCTGCACTAGGCTGCTCCATGCAGCAACAACAGGTCGAGGATTATTTAACCCTTTCTAGGGATACCCTGAAGAGAGGCTGTGCCTGAGTTTCTCAACAGCACCAATGACAGTTTGGTCGTTTGAAAGATGCATAACAATAGAGCTGAATCAGATTTACAGTGAGCGGGTTTTCGAGGACTGTGTGTTAGAACCGATGGGTTTTCAGTTTTCACTGAAACCAGCGTTGACGCAGAATTTTATGGGCATACACAGTAAAGCCCGTCAAACGTAGGTACGAGTATGCAACTTTTTTGCTGGCAACAAGAGGAGCACAACTTTGAGAATTTTTGTTCGCTCTGATTCATGCACGCTGCTATTGAGCGACGTGCAGCGGCTTTACCACAACGGTATTCATAATAAACCCAGTATGTTAGAACGGAAGTCATGGTAAGCAAGCCTTTCAAGAAAATTAGGAGGGAGAAGCATTCGAATCTCATACAACGCAACATTAAAAACCTGCTCTGAGTACACACCAGTCAGGAAACCCCAGTGATTGGATTATGTTAGTTATACTGTAAAATTAACAGCAGTAGAATGACATTTCGAGGCTTCCTGACAGAAGTGGTGGTTGAGCCACCCGGTCGATTTTATAGTTTATTTCATTGCGAAACTTATTAAACCCCGCCCATATTTTGGTCTGGTTCTTATCACAAAAATACATGGGGCTTCATGAACAATACTTCATAATAAAAAGCCAGATTTTGTCTTGCTGGTGGGGGGCTTAATAATATTGATTCTGACATTTGATGCGTAATTCATTCTCCTTTTGTGAACTGCATATAAGTCTGGTGCAACCATTCAAACTTAAAGCATCATGTGACCTGAATACGTCTGTGCCACAACCTGAACGACCTAAGGGTTCATAATTTGGCTGTTTAAT
>NW_008751683.1:2823400-2827855 GCF_000715545.1 Opisthorchis viverrini | reverse complement strand
CTCGTCAAGTGTTAGAATTAAAGTGCTGAAAGTTCAACCGAAACTCGTGACTATTAGGATCAATGGTATCACTCATTCTTGGCGAGGGTAAATGCGCTATCACCGGGAGCACGAAACAGACCTTGACTGGAAATTTTAGGCTTATTATAACTAGAGACTGGACAAAAGGAGACTACGGCCTTGAAATCGAGGAGCCTGCAAATAATCCCCCTTTAAGCCTCGACATCCATCATCAGAGAGGGCGAAGGGAACTCTGTAATGGCAACTAACGGAGCTGTTTATGACCATAAAGTAGAAATCGTATGGTCCGCATTCTTAAACTTCGTGCGCACGGTAACATCTTTGACAGGTGATTTATACACCGAAACCGTTTACCGAGCCCTGACGTGGAGTCTCTTAATGAAAGCATCAGTGTAAAACAGTATATTACAATCTACGGTAAAAGGAGACCCAAAGCTAACCATTTGTTATTACTTAAGTCTTGAAGAAATTCTATAGGGCACCAACCGTTGCATCTAGTCCACATTCCTCAATTTCAGATTGGTGTCCTATCCAGAAGAAGGTTCGTAGACTTGACACCAAGATTTTTGAAGGTGTGTTGACAACACTGGTATTTACGAAATCAGACGTTATTCAAACGTTCCACACACACGTTCAAAACTCCACAGCAGTCGATATGTGTGCGCATGTAAGGAAAACAGAAGTAAAAAACTTCTTTAAACGTAGTGACATAACAAAATTTTCTACATAAACAAAATAATCCACTGGAAGCGTTCATTCACAAAGATATCGGTAGCCTAATTCGTCTAGAGATTGCCGTTATTGGCCAATCTCACTAAAAGACCGTGTAAACTAATGAACTGGTTGCTTCTACTCCACCGACGAATGGCCACACAGAAATGATACCAACGGAACCGTAACTGTTACCACGAGCCATGACAATGATGTGCAATGGTGGTATTACCATGCAAGAGTAGCACAACCAAGGTTGCTATGCCCCAATTTGCATTCCAAGAAAAGGATACAGTGGGGAAAATTCCGATCCAACAGAGAGATGCTCAGCCACTGATTCGACTCTCAGTGTAGATTCACTTACTACAATTTAGTGAGTACGAGGTATGGTATGCTGGTCAGGTAGGCGGAGGTTTAGAACACCAATGTAAACTAACGTGGACGCTGTTACAAGAAAAAATCTCGAGATGCAGTGCAGCTCAATGAATTAGAGTGTGGTTTATCAGCCGCCATTCCTACACAGCTGACGGTGCATGAGTGAATTTCGGATGGATTTCAACAGGCACATAACACACATTATACAACCAGGCGGCGCCTTTTACCCGACTGAACTTATTGGATGCTGCAGGTAAATTTGCAGATGCTTTGACGTAGCCCACACAAAACAATGTTCAGCACACATCAGCGTTTTCCGCTGCTGTTGGCCGAGTGGATTTACTGCACAAACTTGCTGGACGAATTCCTTCTCCAGGGGGAATAAATAGACCTCCAGTGTAATCAAACTGCTGAGTTAAGGTACACTTTGTCTACTCACAATGCTTCCATAAACTTATCAGGTGTCAACCAGTCTTTGAGAAAACTATGAAAATTGCTTTTAGGGAAAGTTATTTCGTTTGAAGACTCAGTTGCAAAATGAAGGATCACATGAATCAAACGATTGCGCGAACTGTTTACAAAATACTTACAGTATTTGCGTAGTGAGACAAATTGAGAACTATGAATGGGTACATTTTCTCAGACGTCTTGCATGTAATTTCACGTTGTTCCGCACTTGAAGATCAGTGCAAGCGTTCAATAACGTCTCTGGTCATTGCAACGATCAAACGTCGTCGTTTTGTTCTGGACACAACTGAATGACTTTCAGATGCTGTTTGGGGGCAACTGGCCTTCTCTATGGGTGCACACCCACGTTATTTTGGTTTAGCTAAATACACTCATTTATATACCGACTTGGTTTTGACGGGAGACTCACCTAGAACCCAGCTAAATCTCTGTTTTTTTTATGTTTCTGATAAACTAAGTGTGCTTCAGCAGACTGCTTCTTGCTTTAGTTAGAAGGATATTCGAGATATCGCGATACATTTTATGGCCGTAATGCACTACTCATAAGTTTGCCGAAGACACTTCGAAAACCCACGACCGGTTTCGCGCTTCTTGAAGCTCACGAGGTAGGCGCAGTCATCGAGTTTTTGTCAACTTTATGTTCTACACTCATTTGCATACCAATATGATTTTTCCGAGAGTTTCAGCTGAGCAAAGTACCGATATTACGAGCAAACAGGACAGCTGAACGCACTGGTGAGTAAGGAAACGTCAGCAGTTCACGAAATGTTTCAACTAAGGCCAGCGCACTGGTGGAAAACGAAACCAAAATGTATTTAATCCGATCAGCTACATGTTTGCCTAAGCGATAGAACCGCGGGAAGTTGTCGGTATTCGTTAGGATGTCTAGATGTACCACGACATCATTTGTGTGACTCCACTCTGAAGGTGCGGGCGATTACGGATGCGAAATAAGCTGCAACAAGGTTGGTAAAATGCAGGGAGTCAGAAGAAACAGGATGGAGCCCGTCTATTACCGTTGGATAAGCAGGAAACTTGCGCCAACTAGAATCTAATCAACGGAAGACAGTGTCTCGAATTGAAGCTCCAGCTGAATCAGATACACTCCACCGATGGACACAACTATCAACGGCTGAAGGTGGTGACTAACCGTTATTGTTGCCTCAAGAATACAAGTCCATTTATCATGCTACACTGCAGATTCTCATTGTTTGATTTTGCGAAATAGTGCGCTTGCTACTAGTTACCCTCCAATCTGTGGACACGGGGGAGGGGGGTCTTAACCTGCGATGAGATACCCACGATTCGCCCTGAATATCAGGGGCGTCATACCATCCCCAAAAGGATTTCGTATAAGGGAGCAGATTACTGGCTTAGTTTGGACCCACTTTTATGGCAGAGCTGCTTTATACCGGTGCTTAGCAGCTGCCTCTATCTTTGTGTACGTTAGGTACTTTAAGTTAAGACAAAAATCCAGTAGGCTAGAAAAGCCAGTACAATTTTCAGTCTACTTCCTCGTAACCGCCTCAAGACATCTGGCAAATATCCGTAGGATGTCCTTTCATTTCTCAGGAAGATGAAGTCTCTGGTTATGTCTGCTTGTGGCAAGAAATATTGCGCTGACGACAAATGGAAACAAGCAGTTAGCAATGTTGTGGAATGTAGGTAGCTCGGGTGCGCTGTTTGGCTGTTGGTCTGTTCGCCGAGCTTGGCAGTTGGATTGCAAACGTTTCATCACCAGTCGAGCTGACATCGTCAGTGCAGGGTTGAGTGGGTCTGTAAACAAGCAGTGCATCCTGTTACAACCATCCAGGTGCTGTAAGCATCCGGTCCAATCACTCATTCATATATATATTTGGAAGCTGGAAGCATAAGATGGGTCTGTCTTTGTCTTGATTTTCTCGTCCAAATACTTGCCTCAGATATTCCAGAAGCCCACGTGTGGTTAGCAAATATTTGTGATGACAACTTTTTATCTTTCACTGATGACTGGCACGTTGAAAAAAGACTTTTAAGGGTTGGCAGAACAAGAAACCATCGAGAACAATTTTCTCCACTTACCCTCCAGATGTGAGGCTTCAGTGTTCGAATATCAATGATGATAAAGTTATAGTAAAACGGAATAAAAATAGGACAAAACTGCATTTTTGTTTTGCGGAATAATGGCCACATGGAACGGTTTTGTAGGTAAATCCAAGTGGTTAGTTAGGACTGAATAGACGACAAACTGTAAAGTGTTTTTCTGTAGATATTAGAAGGATTCTGCTCAAACGTGACAGATTCATGTCATTTCTGGACAGGCTACAACCAAAATTTGAGAGCCGGATAGCTAGCCACTCAGCCACGTCACCGAACTAATTGCAATCTTGTTTACACAGAAGGTAAAGAGAAAATTAGGTTGAGCTTAGGCCCTAATTCAAATATAAATTCAGCATCTGGATTGCACGAGACATGCCGAGACAGTGCGTTAATATCTCGTTACTAGTGTTGTTTTTGGGCAACGTGGCAACTAGGAACCGAAAAGTTGTTGCGGTTGAACTAGTAGTTCATTATCATTGTCGCTATCATTCGTTGACACTGTCCCAATGGGTCCTCAAGGGTAAAGTACAAACCGTTTCGAGACATCGTAGCTTATGTCTTTTGCTCCCCATTCATTGTCAGTGACAGATATCCTCAGGTTGCTAGTTTGTCGGGTTTCGAAAATCTGGTGGCCGGTGGTTCTTTGTGATCATCCATAATTGACAGGAATGCTGCACTTTTTGTGTTACTCCGCCAGGTGCTGATCATCGGGCATGACCATCAGGTGTAATAATCCATTATTTAATAGGCCCAATGAATAACCATTGGGTTGGCAAGGGGAGACTAATAAATGGATTGGTG
>NW_008751683.1:2820241-2822551 GCF_000715545.1 Opisthorchis viverrini | reverse complement strand
GGCAAAGTGGAGCTCGATTACAGCCGTTCATGGTCTAATGTAACCGAGATGGATCTTTGTTTCATATTCTGCTTTGAAAACCTATTAAGACAACGGGTAGAACTATGTAGAAATCGTGCCAAGCATTACGTGTGCGAACAAGTCATAAATTTCGCCCGCTACTTTGAAGAGTACAGCCCAATATATTTTATCGGCTTTTGTTTGAAATAATAATCATGATAATGATAACGAGAATATGGATGAGTGGCACGTTCATTGAAAAAATTCGAACCCTTCTTACAGATGACTGATTCAGAAAACCTCAGAGGTGAAACATGGGAGCGGTATATCCATCTACCATCTACTCACTAATAAAGCTTTTTTGGATGGTTCGCTTTTACTTTTCAGTTGATTTTCTGTTGTTGGAAGATCTGTTCACGTGAGAGTCAATCCACCCTCGCACCATGTGCATTCTACCTAGCTGGACGTGCTTACTGTCTCATGTCTGACAAGCATATGTGGACTGATTTATTGTGAGTAACGTTCTTCGGCTGGTCTTCTGTTTGGAGATTTCGGGTGTGTTTGTCACATCTCTCTAATTTTCGGCCGAATGTGAGAATCTACGTCCTGGCATCCTTTTGGTAACCTTATTACTTTCCAATAGAGTGGTCTGCATTGTGTTTGTCGGAGGTGAGTAATGTGAGTCACCGAATACTGTACAACGCTCAGTTAACTCATATCTCCATGCAGTAATGTGTTGCCCCAGAATCACAAGGTACTGGATGCATAGAAACAAATGTGGAGCGACCAGTCTCACCAAAAAACCTCAAAATATGGCTAGCCGCATTTAACGAGTTTTGCCGTACTGTGTGTAAAATGCTCGGAGAAAATCCCTCTTGAATTTTCGACTAGAGAGAAAATGCTAAGGTTTAGCGCATTCCAACGGAGAGTTTTGAATCCGACGTCAATGATGTGGACAAGTCCTCTTGGTAAAGGAATATTTGAGATACTGAAACGAAAAGCGGAAGGACTCTATAAGATTCAGATCCAAACAGTTTGCAAGGCGACAGGATCTGTGACTATCAACAATAGCATTGCTTTTTATCTGACTGCAGCTGACCAATGAACACAGTGCAGAAAAACAGTTTCTTCGACAAGATTGGTTTTATCGCGCGATTGCACGAGTGTTTTTGATACTCGGGTGTGCAATATTGTAACATTGTATGGCCATTTACATGTGTGAGCGACAACGGTAAATAACTGTAGACAGAACGGCGTGATTGCTTTCAACCTGATTTAGCAGCCGGTTTTTTTAAGCAACTGATTTTATTCAGAATCGTATCTGTGAGACACTCGGGGTTCATTTTAAAATCAAAAGAACTAGAGTTATTTATCCGCATCATTTGTCCATGGTGTAATATATGCAAACTTCCGAAGTCAGTGGTGGGTTTCGATACACTTGTGGGCTTTCCCATTCAGATTACATAAAAATTACGACATTAATGCTTCCAGCTATATGCTTATCCAAATATGAAAAAATTCAAACCTCCGTGATCTGCAGAGCAAAATTACTTGTTTCTCTAGCATACATGAAAAGCATACATGCCTCATCTGTGACCTGTAACGAAAAATTTGTGGTATGTCCGGGCAAAAGGGAAACGGAAAACCTCCGTGCAGAGCAAAATTACTTGTTTCTCTAGCATACATGAAAAGCATACATGCCTCATCTGTGACCTGTAACGAAAAATTTGTGTTGTGGCCGGGCAAAAGGGAAACGGATACAACGGTTAACGAACTCTCATTAAATCGATGTTTTGGCAATTTGGAGGATCCAGTAGGTGTCATATAACGCATTTGAAGTTAATAAACCACATAAGCTTCCCTATTCTTATCTTGACATTCTCAAAATTCAGAATTTCGTCGGTAGAGTTCCGATTTTTCGCTGGTATATATATATATATATATATAAAGTACGCTCGTTTGCCTCACTATGAAGTGCAAGTTGTGCTCGTGTGCTGGTTGCTCATGTGTTGGTGACATGTTGCTACTTACTATACAGAAACCATACAAGGAAGTTGATACTGTGTGCATCGGCTGACGTAAACCTCTGCCTGCACCATTTTGCTGCTTACAGGAGGATACACGACTAGTACGGGAAGAACTAGTAGTGTTTACCGCGCACCTGAAATGCGCATGGACTACAGGTGACAGTCTTGTGTAGTCACTTGTGCGCTACTTGGAAAATTTAAGGTGGATTTGGAGTCTTCTGTCCGGAAATCCAAGAGTCTGGTCGCCTGACGCAATTAACCAGATGGTTCATGTCAGAATTCA
>NW_008751683.1:2807983-2814140 GCF_000715545.1 Opisthorchis viverrini | reverse complement strand
GTTTTGTGTGGGCTACGTCAAAGCATCTGCAAATTTACCTGCAGCATCCAATAAGTTCAGTCGGGTAAAAGGCGCCGCCTGGTTGTATAATGTGTGTTATGTGCCTGTTGAAATCCATCCGAAATTCACTCATGCACCGTCAGCTGTGTAGGAATGGCGGCTGATAAACCACACTCTAATTCATTGAGCTGCACTGCATCTCGAGATTTTTTCTTGTAACAGCGTCCACGTTAGTTTACATTGGTGTTCTAAACCTCCGCCTACCTGACCAGCATACCATACCTCGTACTCACTAAATTGTAGTAAGTGAATCTACACTGAGAGTCGAATCAGTGGCTGAGCATCTCTCTGTTGGATCGGAATTTTCCCCACTGTATCCTTTTCTTGGAATGCAAATTGGGGCATAGCAACCTTGGTTGTGCTCCTCTTGCATGGTAATACCACCATTGCACATCATTGTCATGGCTCGTGGTAACAGTTACGGTTCCGTTGGTATCATTTCTGTGTGGCCATTCGTCGGTGGAGTAGAAGCAACCAGTTCATTAGTTTACACGGTCTTTTAGTGAGATTGGCCAATAACGGCAATCTCTAGACGAATTAGGCTACCGATATCTTTGTGAATGAACGCTTCCAGTGGATTATTTTGTTTGTGTAGAAATTTTTATGTTATGTCACTACGTTTAAAGAAGTTTTTTACTTCTGTTTTCCTTACATGCGCACACATATCGACTGCTGTGGAGTTTTGAACGTGTGCGTGGAATGTTTGAATAACGTCTGATTTCGTAACTACCAGTGTTGTCAACACACCTTCAAAAATCTTGGTGTCAAGTCTACGAACCTTCTTCTGGATAGGACACCAATCTGAAATTGAGGAATGTGGACTAGATGCAACGGTTGGTGCCCTATAGAATTTCTTCAAGACTTAAGTAATAACAAATGGTTAGCTTTGGGTCTCCTTTTACCGTAGATTGTAATATACTGTTTTACACTGATGCTTTCATTAAGAGACTCCACGTCAGGGCTCGGTAAACGGTTTCGGTGTATAAATCACCTGTCAAAGATGTTACCGTGCGCACGAAGTTTAAGAATGCGGACCATACGATTTCTACTTTATGGTCATAAACAGCTCCGTTAGTTGCCATTACAGAGTTCCCTTCGCCCTCTCTGATGATGGATGTCGAGGCTTAAAGGGGGATTATTTGCAGGCTCCTCGATTTCAAGGCCGTAGTCTCCTTTTGTCCAGTCTCTAGTTATAATAAGCCTAAAATTTCCAGTCAAGGTCTGTTTCGTGCTCCCGGTGATAGCGCATTTTCCCTCGCCAAGAATGAGTGATATTATTGTTCCTAATAGTCACGAGTTTCGGTTGAACTTTCAGCATTTTGATTCTAACACTTGACGAGTTCAAAGTTGGTATGGCAGAATCACTGCCTTTTTTATTCGTAACGGATTTCTGATGGACGTCAAGGTCTCCAAGGTCCTCTCTGCATTCCGGCCTTTGCTTGTACATAGTGCTGAATAGATTGTTTTGTAACAATTGCACTGATACGGGGATGGTCATTAACTGCGCATTGCAGAGTTGTGGCTTTTAGGTTAGATTTTATCATTCAATAGCTGATTCACTGCCAGTGGCAATAAAAGTTAAGACATCCAAACACTGCAAATCACTTGAAATCAAGCTTATTTGAAACTGTGTTTTACCGAAACAAGTTATCCAGAATTCACTCATTGTAGTACTCAGCGCGTTCAAGATTAAACAGCCAAATTATGAACCCTTAGGTCGTTCAGGTTGTGGCACAGACGTATTCAGGTCACATGATGTTGTAAGTTTGAATGGTTGCACCAGACTTATATGCAGTTCACAAAAGGAGAATGAATTACGCATCAAATGTCAGAATCAATATTATTAAGCCCCCCACCAGCAGGACAAAACCTGGCTTTTTAGTATGAAATATTGTTCATGAAGCCCCGTGTATTTTTGTGATTAGAACCAGGCCAAAATATGAGCGGGGTTTAATAATTTTTACAATGAAATAAAAGATAAAATCGACCGGGCGGCTCAAATTTTCTTAAAAAGCTTGCTTACCATGACTTCCGTTCTAACATACTGGGTTTATTATGAATACCGTTGTGGTAAAGCCGCTGCACGTCGCTCAATAGCAGCGTGCATGAATCAGAGCGAACAAAAATTCTCAAAGTTGTGCTCCTCTTGTTGCCAGCAAAAAAGTTGCATACTCGTACCTACGTTTGACGGGCTTTACTGTGTATGCCCATAAAATTCTGCGTCAACGCTGGTTTCAGTGAAAACTGAAAACCCATCGGTTCTAACACACAGTCCTCGAAAACCCGCTCACTGTAAATCTGATTCAGCTCTATTGTTATGCATCTTTCAAACGACCAAACTGTCATTGGTGCTGTTGAGAAACTCAGGTACAGCCGCTCTAGGCTGCATGGAGCAGCCTAGTGAAGCACATCAGTTGATTAGAAACATTATAAATGAGAGACTCAGCATTGTTCCAGGTGAGTTCAAATGACTGTATTTGCGGAATGTCTATTTATCTCAATTCAGTTGTCGTCCTGCAAGGAAAGTCAATTTTATTCCAAAAAATGGAAAACATTGTACGGATGTTTCGTTCTCGCTGACAGCCACCAACAGTACCCATCCTACGATCCCAACCTATGAATTATCAGGCAATGCTTGAACACTAAACCACTGAGTCCCCATCAATTGACCGGCGGTGTGAATAAAGGGCACCTTGATAGGACAGATCGTTGCTCGTTTCTCAGTAGCGGAATACGCATTTCATGGTCCCGAGTCGACCTCCGAGATAGAAAGGTTACTTTTCGTATGTATTTATCTTCTATCTGTGATACTAATCACTCGTTAACAGCGAAGAGATTTTAGAAGTTTTCCGTCTGCTAGTATTATTTCCTTTTAGCGTGAAATTTGCATTTTGAGGGGTCGCGGAATAAAAGGATTATTTTCGTTTTTTTTTCATAAAGGAAACTACTCACAATGTTGCTGAAAACTCGTCGACAGCCCGCGACCGGTTTCGCCCTTCTTTGGGGCTCATAGGTAGGCGCAGTCCCCGAGTTTCCGATTTTCTACCACTTCTGACTTCGCATTCTTCAGGTTTTCACTCTTCTGCCTAGTGTTCTCACTGGAATTTACTTATTCAGTTCTTTCTGCTTCTTTTCAAGCAAATTTTTGCATGCATGCAGTGACGATTGAAGTTTTATAAAGTCATGTGATTCTCCACCGCAGCTGAAAAAATAATTTAAGGATGGTGTGTGTATTGCGCAGTGAAATACACTTACCTCATTTATCAACTGCTCCCTTATTACATGTGATAATAGAAGCCCTGGATTCAATAAATAGAAAAGAAAGGAGGTTTGTTCCTTACCAAATTTCTAGCAGATACTCTGGTTTTCAAATAAAGCTGCACACGGAAATATAGTACATTCCGTTCAAAATGAGATGGTATTATACTACTCACAGGTAACAATATAATACGAAATTATTTAAGGATGCCACCCAGGCAGTGAAGCAAATTTCAGTTCAGCTAAGGCTCGGTAGGATAAACAGACCTGACTCATTTTCAAGGGTATTTCCACATGACGTGACAAAGAGTTCGCCGATTACAATATTAAACGATCAGTATTTACAGTAGACACCAACCAGAGTTTGGTTGAGGCTGTGGGGATCAATATTGTACGTCAACACTCACGAATCACACACGAAGTCGTCCAATAGATTGTTACCACGCAATCTAGCCGACGTTGTCTAGCTCAGTTTTTGCTTATGATGTTGGGTTGGTACCAGGACCGATTGTCTAAATGAAGCGTTTTCATGCTGAAAATGAAGTAAGCGCGCCATGTGTGAACATAGCGTACTTTAATTGCTTAGATAAAGTGCGTCAACTCACGTCAGGTTATCACATCACTTGTGTAAACATGCATAGATGGTCTAAAACCAGTCAGGTAATGTCTAAACCGGATTACAACCACGTTCCTTAGATGGTGCAGGCAACAGTAATTGCAGAAGCAACGTCTTGAACAATATTGTGATTTGTGGAGACCTTTGGGCATTTCTGATCTCTTCCATGTGTTGCACGGAGCGAAATTTTTTGTTATAGCCAACTTGGCTTCAAAAGCCAAAATGGACTGCTCGCTTTCGGACTTTGGATGCCAGTTATTATCAGTCTGGTTATCCAGTTATCAAGGTCGGTCATCCCATTAGCAATCATTCAAGCATGAGGATCCCTCGATGAGCAACTATTACATGATTATTTGACCACTGCTCCTTCCGAAGCGATCGTGTCGTATATCAGTCTGTACGGAGGCCAGCCGTCCCTAATAACCGAATACCACATCGCTTGGACGAAGGTCACGTGCAGGACACAGGCCAAACGAAGGCATGCCCTGATTGGTCGGTCAGCCAGCCAATCCGAGTCAAGCACCTTTGGCTCGACGCTTCTCGCCCCATCACGGAGATCCTGACACGACCTTGTGGAGCACTCTGTGACTGCCCTATATATACAGTTGTACTAATCTTCCTTTGTCTCCATAAAGGGCTCTGTAGAGCTACCTCGCCTTTTGATATACCATAGTGAGCGAAGTAGGAAGCCAAGGGACCGATACCGAGTTGCATTGCAGTTCAGCAAGTCACAACAAGGTCACCAATCATTGGCCGTACTTCCTATGCTGCTATATGATAAATCGTATGCAATCGCCGTAATTGCGTTTGACACCCAAAGGTTCGTTTGAGATAACACAGGTAGAAATACTGCATGACTGGGACTGGTCATCATTGGTGTGCTGGATTCTCCCGGATGCTGGTTTGCTGAAGATGTAAATTGGTGTGAGTGTTACAGTTGGTGATGGACGGACTGCTGTGGATATCCTCACCCGGCCCAAACACATTTGAGCCTTGAGTGTATTATCACACCAAAAACCTCGTATGGTTTTCGGCTTGTTTCTGTGTCCTTCGCCAACATCAGACTTATATTACTTATGCATCTTGTTGTGTGTTAATCCTCCAGTTAGATTTTCCTATAGTTTGTTTAATTGATATGTAGCTTTTAGACTAAAAATATGCACAAATTGGGGAAAATGAGCAATTGGAAAGATATACATCCGCGAATTAGGAACCCTTACACCTTCGACATCCCGGCCTACACAGTCATCAGAAGTAACTTGCTGCGACAAAGCCATGAGACCACTGACTAGCACAAGCCAACAATTTGTGTATCACTCAGATGATAGATGCAAGCCATGAAACATCTGCCCACATAGAGCATAGCCTTCTTCTGTTTGATTTTCCTTCACAATTAACAGTTATGGGCAGCCTACCAGCACTCCATTTTTATTCTCGGGTTCAGCTGGTTGCGCACGTGGCTCAGCGCAAAAGAAATGCTGCGTTAACTATTCAACGGGGAGGTCTATTAGCCAGCTACTTATAAAATGCGAATCCATGGATGAACTCCGGTCAACATGATCGTTACTGTGGTTACCATTGTTCTAAGTGGCACTTTCAAACCTGGTCCCATTGACTGAAAAATATGGCATAAGCTTAACCCGATTAAAGCATAACTTTAGCTCATCGCGCTGATTGTTGCAGTACTGATGTTCAGTTGTATTATAGCACCATAAGTATAATTCTGGCTTGTTTTTCGAGCTACGACTCCTTAGGACTCTCCCCAATACTAACGCTTGATTTTAAGTTTACGACTCCAAACTTGTTCGAAAAAACAACTCTGAATGTACTGGTTTCCATCAATTCACTCAGTGATCCCTTCAGGTGATCTATCCGGACCTCCGTTTGAAATCTTGGCTTGTCGATTCGAAATGCCATAGAAACAGTTGAGATCCCCTCGATACTCGTGATAAACTGATATTTGAATGCACGCAAATGTGAGTAGTCTTGCTCATTGAATTTGAGTTCGCGTTTTTGTGTGCGCTCCCTCACACCACAGTTTGATTTTTGGTGGGATGCGCTGATCCAATGCGCACCGTTTTCTACAAGTCAGCCGCCTGAATGAGATCTTGCTTAGTTGCTAGCATATTCGCCAGGCTTGGCAATTAATTGGTAAATATTTCGTCACCGTGTGCAGAGTCACCATTAATGCGCAGTTAGTTAGATGCATTACGGACAAGAGTT
>NW_008751683.1:2797589-2798362 GCF_000715545.1 Opisthorchis viverrini | reverse complement strand
AATTTCAGTTCACCTTGCTTAAGGCGAAAATCCCTTGAAATAATACGAAAACCAGGCGGGACGGCACGATTGCGGAGGCATTCGCCATCGAGTTTTATCACCTACGTCCCGCAATAAAAACTAACTTATCTAAGCATGAGTGGATTGGGTGTACTGTGCTAATTGTACCCTACTGCCAAATTACTGGGTCTACCTGGATGAAAACAAACGTTACTCCCATGAATTTTCTCGGCGATGGGAAATAGATATTTTGATTTGGTTACCTAAGAACATCAAAGTGAACAGCCGCATACTGACCGGTTATCAGCTTGGTATTATTTGGACTTGCATTGAGTTTTGATTCCCAAATCAACCTACCATGTTAAGCGCTATTAAATACAAAATTGACAATCTCGTTTGCACAGAGTTTTTGAAATGCAATGCGGGGACGGGTCTTTTGACACTACGCCAGACACTACTTGCATGTTGTCTCAGTAGTGTACGCCGTTAGGTTGGTTGCATACCCACCTTATAAGTCACGAAAGAACCATTCATAGGCCGGAGATTATACGCTACTTATGTGTTCTATGATGAGCGAAGCCCAAGTCTAATAATTGGTTGATAGGTTTTGACTTATTAGAACATGTGTACCAGGACAGAAATAAGATCAGCTAAACAAAACACTGCTAATTGTGGTTTATAGGAGTGGTTTTCACTTCTAAAAATCTCTGTTATATACACAGTTTATGTAGCATTTACAACAGTTAAGTATTTTTGGATTTTATTCGTAGCGC
>NW_008751683.1:2787491-2788452 GCF_000715545.1 Opisthorchis viverrini | reverse complement strand
GTTCCACGTTCACCATCCAGGGTTCTACACCACCTGTGGGCTGCAGATGAGTACCGGATGGTGGCCAAGACATTAGTTGTTCAAAGTTGTTCAAAGTATTCAGCCCACCGGTCAAGGCGTTCCTCCTTATTAGAGACGGTCGTTCCATTCTGGTGCTTGATGGTTTCACTCACAGGTGGTTTCCGGGGACCGGTCACACGGATCAACTGAAATAATCTTCGGGCATTACCTGCTTTTTGGGCCTCTTCCAGTTCTTTGGCTTTCTGTGTCCACTACACTTTACGGTCGGATAACAAACTCACTTTCACTTGACGTCTGATGGCTCTTCGCATCGGGTCATGTTCGGGACCGGCTGGGATATTTCTTCGAGATTTAAGTAGTGCCACCGTTCGGTCCGATTTCCAGTGCTGCGCCTGGTCGGGTCGTGCCACAGGCAAAATTCCCAGCACTATGCAAAGAGGTGGCAATCTCGTCCCAGTAAGAGCTCAGCTCACGCGTGGTCAGAGTCCACAAAATGTGTTCCAAACGACCGGCAGTCAGTTATGGAACCGCGCCATCGGTAATTGATGGCAATGTGGCCGATTTGAGTTTGTGGCCGGCCTGTTGGTGGAGGACACCATGTGGCCAGACGACCTCGGCTATTTCGGAAGTTGTGATTGCATAAAAACAGCCTGCGATCAGAACACAGCTGGAGCAGTTTTTCCCCAACTGTGCGTGCCAAGTACAGTCCATGTCGGCCTCCTATATGAGTCACAGATACGCTAAACCTGCTCACTTGTGCATTCAAATCTCCGGTAAAAACCACAATTGCTGAGCTTTATGCTCGCCGCAACAGGACATTCAGGGCGTCATAAAACCAGTCCTTGACGGCGTCGGAGCTACAGTCAGTTGGGGCGTAGGCAGACACGCTGAACAGAATCTATCAACTTTCGCTTGTGAGACTCCTTCACAGACGTTGCCA
>NW_008751683.1:2777641-2787332 GCF_000715545.1 Opisthorchis viverrini | reverse complement strand
TTTAGGCAATAACTTGATGAATTGGCAAGAAATGTACAAAACATGCCTATGTAACATTTAAAGAGATATCTATGGATAATTTTTATTTAATTCCAGTAGTTTGTACATATTTATCGTACACCTGGAATTTGGTTGACACCTGTTATTTCTGAGGATGCCAGGCCAAGAGAGGCGGATATCTAAAATTCACAGATGGTCGTAATAAGAGTTGTGCGAACTACATTAGCGCGCATCCCAAAACCCTGGTTGTGAAATCAACAACAAATATATTTTTATCGCCAATCAGATGCATAAAAAAGGACTAATACCATCACGTAGTTTACAGTTCTGATTATTTGAACAGTAAGTCTGTTAGATAAAAGGATTCTACTTGGACGGGAGGACATGGATGCTCCATGAAAATCCATATGTATGACCACGACGGGTTTACTGGAGTGTAGGTGTATCCATTCAAGTCTGAGGCATTTGGTAGTGGATACGCTATTCAAGGTGCCGTAGCTGGTATTTCCGCAAATTTGCAAAGCGGAACCATCCTTACTGTGGTAGCTAGGCAAATCACGAAAGTCTGAATTAGCTAAATGAGACCATTTACTTCTAATAAGGCTTATCAATAGGATGCTGTTGGATTCCGGCCAACGTGCGACCTGGGTTTAAAAATATCGAAAACGAAGACACCGAAAATTCTTAAGCGAGTTCCCCGACGAAAGCACCAAACATAAGCTACCTAGCGGAGAGAACCAATTTTGCACAACAAAATTATTGGCTGTCAATTTGTCGAAATATGGGTAGGTTGGGCGCGTTTCATCATGATCATCAAAGACAGCAACATCAGTGTTGGTACTGATGCTTCACTGCCGTATGGTTGTACGAGGGCTGGGATACTGTCAGGGCGCCCACACCTAGACAGAAGGACGATTAGTGTCCTCAACCAAAGCCTTTGGCTCAAAAGCCTAACCGCAAGGCAGCGGTGTTTGGCGGGAAATGCAAATGCATTACCATTTCTACGGAACAAGTCGCCACATGTTCCAACCCCCAACCTGGAGGGCCAGGAGACTGTGTTCGTCAGACCTCTAACCATTGACCAACCTGGTATGAGAGACTCTGTGAGTGTCGCGAAACACTCTCCAGTATAGCTCAATGGATGGCTGAGGTGCACAAACCGTCACACCACGGTAAGGTCCTGTCTCTTCGTGACGGAAGTGTAACATGCCATCCCTATTTGCCACCTTTGGCCACCGATGGCGTGTTTACTGGGTAATAGAGACAATATGGAGTTGTAAGCTAATCGGATGCTGGTTGAAGGATATTTTGGGTCATTAAAATATGGTAAGCTTAACAGTACCCAGATAGATTATTATTATTATCGGAGGCAATTAGTTTATTGTTCGGACAGCTATTGAGTGTGGGATGTTTGAGAATTTCGGTGTGGATGACGGAGCCGCCGCTTCTATCAAGCTACATGGTATCGGCATTGGGAAGCTTAGGTGCTCTGAATGAGCATATGTGACACCAAATATCCACCCACTCACCAGATGTTTGCTCCGTATCCATATTTGCGGACGCATGCGGTCATTGAATCCTCAAATCTATACCACTTGATCTAACGACTTGACCGGTATACACCCCCTCGTTAACTTCGCTGTGTCCAATAGTGCATATGACCACTAAATACCACCATCGAATTATCGGTTTACACACGATTTCCTCACTCTAGACAATAGGACTAAATGAGTGATTAGCAAGTTTATCGAGCGCGCGGTACGCTTGAAATTGGTTTCGTTTTTTTCCCTCGTTCAAATTTTTGAAAGAATTCTTTCCCTGTTTAATCTATTTATAGGGTTCGCATGTGCCGTTTCGTAATTTTTTCATTCTAACACAACCTTCGCGTGATAAACTCTATCGTTTTCACTCAGTCCTGCAGTGCACTTGGTCCCGATCACGACCAAACTCAATTAAGTCTTCTCTCTACAGCGATCGATTGACCAAAACAGATGTGAGCGAAATGGATCTTCATCGAATGTAAGAAGTGGTTTGCAGTGCCACGCCAACAGGCCTGGTGGTACTTTAAATGCACAGGTTTACACAACGATCAGGCCAGCCAGCTAGCAAACTATCCGAAACCCGTTTGTCTGCACCGGCTGCATCTACCTTAAGGATGCAATGCAGTCCAAACCTAAAAAGAGGGCCACCACAGATGAAACCTAGTCCCCATTGCTAAATCGGAAGGACCAGGTGGACGCTCCGCTTTAATCGAGACGCTCGATGCGAAACTGACGCTTCTGTCCAAAGCTCTGGAGAACATAAACGCGAAGAACACAGCGACATGGATGAAGCTTGATGACGAACTTTCTCCCCTAAATGAATGCCCTGCGCTAACCATCCCGGGTCTGCCAGCTACAAGGAAAGCCACCCAGCTCTCTGGTGCGGTACTAAAGACCGCCAATATGTCTCTAGTGGAAACTCTATAACCACTGAGAATGTCAAACTGCCAACCACCAGCTCTACTCCGTCACAAGTGGCCTTCTTGACTGTGGGCATATTTGTCGCCCAGAATCCCGAGAGCCAAAGCCAAAAATCTGACAACATCCAACCGTTCGCGCCGGAAGCGAGCGACTCAAGAGCCCGAACAAACACAAAGGAAAGGTAACAGCAATCCAGCAAACCAAATGTGTTTAGCCAAATCAGAAAACTGCTGGCTAGCTTCAAGGTGCAGTTCTCTGCGCAAACAGACTTCGTTGGTGCACCACCAAAGAAATAATTCTTGGTGCTGGCACCCAACGCTCAGAGTCTCACAGCGACCCTGAACCAATCAAACCTCACCAAAACGCCCAAAAAACAAAACAGAAGCGTGCTTGCTCCAACTCCTTGAACAACAGCAAATCTGGACGTCCGAAAGTCGGTAATGAACAAGCTACAAGTGAAAGAAAGGAGCCCTTCGCTGCAGCGTTATATATTAGAAAACACCAACTGAATAGCTAGGGACTGTTGGACAGGAGAACAAAGCCCTCACCTGCACCTACTTTACAAAAGCTAAATATCCGTCTTGCTTCTGAAAGCGCCTTCTAGAACTTTCCTGAATATTTATTGACCATCACGCAAGTGTAAACGAATGCTGCACAGTCATTCCAAAAATTCCGCAATAAGCCCCACTTTTCATTATGTCAAGCAAACTTACGGGAAACTGCATACTACTCGCATGTCTCAACAGTGATATCCACCGTTTCACAAGTATCGGCGGTCGAAAGTTTTGCCCTCGAGGTAAAAAGCCCGCGCAAACCGGGATCACACGACGCGAGAAAAACCCTACAAATGAAAAACAGCTGCTGGAACCGCCAAGATAGGAAGCGGTCAGGTTGGCCCCAGAAACCCCTTCAGAATCTTGGCCTCAAACTCGACGTACAGTTGTTAAAATTGCTAAACTCTCTGGCGGCAAACAAACTTGCACACTGCCCCGGTACTTTCAAAAAATTTTGCGGTTTCAAACAGTCATTGTGTCTGGAACAACCGTTCATAATCGCACTCGCGGAGGCCTGACCCACACCAGACCTGACTCACACCATCGCGGAGATCTCGACAGACGACTACTCTGCTTTTCGAGCTGACTCAAAAAGGTAGGGGGCTGGGGGTGGCTTTATACTTACATGCGGCACATCCCGATCGTCTCCTCTAATATCACTTTCGCACTTTTTTGCGATGCATTGTGGATCAAAAGCCCGCTGCGTAGTTCCGATTCTCTAAACCGCTGTGTCGTCTAACGTTGCAACTGGGTCCTCCGAAATATGAACAGATCCATCTACAAACACATGAGCAACTCTCCTTCAGGTAATTCTTCGCGCAAATCTGTCAGTTTACACGCCAAAAATGCCTCCTGGATGGAGCTTAGGGAGTCGGATCAAGCGGATTATTTGAAGCGGCAAAAAACAAATAGGTTCAGTGTCGTGTGTTCTGCACTTCTTTTGCATTCATTATAACACTACGTATTCCGTCAATTGCATAATCGTTTTGTTTGAATACGAAAAACTGCAGAAACGCGCACTTGTACAAAAGTTCACGAAATAAAAACGTGGTTACGTGCCTTGACTCTCTCTTCTGATTTCGCTCGCGCTTGCAGCGGTCATTCGCAAGTCTCACGTGCTCACTCCGTTGTCAGAACATTTCGGACAATCATCGGAATCTATTATATGTGGGAACTGTTCAGAAGAAGACCCATGGACCACCATAATTGGATTATTGTTTATGTGCTGGCCTGGGCTAACGAAGAACTATGTTAAAGAGAACAAGTGCTATCGAGTCTGTTCCATCTGACCTCTTCAACATTCTGTACACAATCTAGCGTTATTATTTTTGTTTCTTTGCCACACACTCCTGGTAAACTAACTTATGGGTAGCCAGACCACTATGAATTTGGTAAACCCGAGTATTTCTAGATATTTTTCCCCTTCAAGTCGTCGTACTTTTGGTTCTTTTGCCCGGTAAGTATGGAGGCACACTTTGATTCAGCGGACTCAGTCGAGAATGCAATTAGCATACGTTTAGCAGACTATAATTCCCGCAACCCTAGGGTATGGTTTCACCAGGTGGAGGCCGTTTTTCCTACCCGATGTATCACTTCCCAAGCCACCCGATTTTCCTATTTCGTCCAGAATCTTCCTTGTGACGTAGCAACAGAAGTAGATCTGTTTGAAGATATTCCCAGGGGAAATCCCTATGACGCCCTTCGAGCCGCCATATCGCAACTAAAAGCTAAGTTTGATACTTTGGCCGATCACCTACAACCACTAGAGATCAGCAACCATCGACCACGTTCAAGATCCCAATCGTTTTTTCGTGTCCGTCCCTTCTGGTGCTGGTATCACCAAACTTTCGTTTCTCAGGCACGCGAATGCCATCCACCTTGTTCCTTCAAGCCGCGTCCCAACACCCCTTTGAACACGCCAGTCAGTCAGTAACGGCGACGACTGTCTGTGTCCCTCCTCGCACCAGTCGCCTATTCCACATCACTTGTCGCTGAAGTGGTCTACGTTTCCTCGTAGACACAGGAGCTGAAGTTAGTGTGCTACCACAAACTCGATCTCGTACATACATACTACCACATACCCGTGGCCCCGGATGGCTTCCCTAAAACAGCCATCACATCGCTCTTTGACCTTTTTGAATTCACGCGTATGTCCTTTGATCTTCGAAATGCAGCTCAAAAGTTTCAGCGTTTCGTGGACGAAGTTTTACGCGGTTTACCTTTTGTGTGTGTCCATCTTGATGATGTCTTAATCGCTAGCACCTCCCCAAATGAGCATGCAGCTCATCTTATGGCAGTATTGGAACCCCCCTGCACTTACAACATACCTTTAAACATTGAAAATGCTTGTTCGGTGTTACCACCCTAGATTTTCTTAGCCGCCTAATTGACCTAACAGGTATTTCACCATTTCTCGATCACATTTTGGCTCTAGAATCTTTTTCCATACCCATCACTATCACTCAACTTCGTCGTTTCATTGGTATCATCAACTATTATCGGCGATTCATCCCTCATTGTGCAGATATTTTGCGACCACCGACCGATTTACTTGCCTCCAAAGAAAAATATGTTACTTTGCCCTCCTTCGCCATTGCCGCTTTCGGAAGAGTCAAGCAGGCCTTTGCTCATGCCGCAAAGTTATCTTTCCCCGATGCTCACAACTGATGCTTCAAACGCTGCCGCTGGCGCCGTACTTCGTCAAGTTTTTAACAACTCATCTCAAAAACTAGCCTTTTTCTCGCAGAAAATGCGGGCTCCACAACGCGTTACGCAAGATACATTTAACAGTTCACTACCGACATTCGGTACACTCCAGGTTCAGACAATTTCGTCGCAGATGCCCTATCCAGTCCTGACATCAACGCTCTTCAACCTTCTACGCAGCTGGACCTAGCGAAGCTGGCTAACCTTCAAAATAGTGATCCTCATTTTTCGCCCATTCTATCCTTCCCTTCATTCCAAGTCTCTTCACTTCCCCGATCCTCCAATCCAGAACCATTCTTGTGATATGTTCACCGGCTCAGCTCGCCCGATCGTTCCCGAAGCCTTTCGACGGGTTGTTTTCGACCACTTCCATGGATTTTCTCATTCAGGAATCAGAGCATCCAGGAAGTTGATTAGTTCACGCTTCGTATGGCCCTACGTGAATAAGGATCTGACATCATGGGCCAAACAGTGCATCGCCTGTCAACGCAGTAAAGAAACTCGGCATACGAACTCACCCATTGGGTCATTTGCAGTTCCTAATGCTCGATTCACACGCGTTAATCTCGACATTGTTGGTGCACCTTCCCCATCAGACGGTTTCACTCATACCCTTACCATGATCGATCGTTCTATTCGTTGGCCAGTAGCTGTACCCATTTCGGACACTCCAGCTGAAGTGGTAGCCCCTTCGTTTTTGCAGCGTTGGGCGAGTAGCTTTGGCATACCTTCCACCGTTACTACCGATCGCGATTCACAATGTCAGTGTAATCTCTTCCGTGAGTTGTCTACGCTATTCGGTTCCTATCGCATCTCGACTACTGCGTACCATCCCTGTTCCAACGGTCTGGGTGAGCGTTTCCATCGCTACCTCAGAGCTGCATTGACTGCCCAAAAAACCCATCCTCATGATCCTCTTCTTTACCCCTCATTTTGCTTGCTATTCGCTCCAGGAGGATCCTCACTGTTCCCCAGCCGAACTACTATACGGTACAACTCTAAGTCTACCCGGTGAACTAGTTTCCCCTGCTGGCGCACAGCCCGAATCACCCGTCACATTCGTCACCCGACTGAAACAGCATATGTCCGAACTTCGTGCGACACTGACCAGACGGCCAACACGAACAGAACACATCTCAACCATTTGTATCTGTCCGACGTGACTCAACTAGGAGTCCCCGCCAACCCTGTTATGATGGTCCCCTTCAAGGTTATCGAATGTTGTAGAGAGAAGCGGAAAGCACGATACCGTCTCCATTAATCGTTTGCAACCTGACTACATCGAAGCACCCACGACCACATCCAGCAATCCTGCTATCCCAACAACACCCGCAAGTACCCAAGATATCCCTGCCGCCAACCTCACTCCTTCCACTAGTCCTTCCGGACGACGCGTCACTTTTCCTCATCACTTGGCTGATTACGAAACTTGAAATGAGCAGCCCTTTGATTCGTGGCTTTAATTGTTCGAGCGGTTTCCCCTTTTACGGACAACGCTCTAGTGGGGGAGCAGTGTGGTGTTTTGTACCTTCATTTTGCTTTCATTATAATACTACGTATTCCGTCAATTGCATAATCGTTTTGTTTGAATACGAAAAACTGCAGAAACGCGCACTTGTACAAAAGTTCACGAAATAAAAACGTGGTTACGTGCCTTGACTCTCTCTTCTGATTTCGCTCGCGCTTGCAGCGGTCATTCGCAAGTCTCACGTGCTCACTCCGTTGTCAGAACATTTCGGACAATCATCGGAATCTATTATATGTGGGAACTGTTCAGAAGAAGACCCATGGACCACCATAATTGGATTATTGTTTATGTGCTGGCCTGGGCTAACGAAGAACTATGTTAAAGAGAACAAGTGCTATCGAGTCTGTTCCATCTGACCTCTTCAACATTCTGTACACAATCTAGCGTTATTATTTTTGTTTCTTTGCCACACACTCCTGGTAAACTAACTTACTGATAGGCAGACCACTACATCAGAAGAGCGCTTACCCACAACACTTTGTCACACCTATCTGATACTATGCAAGAGAAGAAGCATCCCATCAGGATTTGATAATCAACAACGAGTGATTAGGTGGTAAATAACGCTCTTCTCGGACATAGTGGCCAATGAGTTATTACCCTTGAATATCATCCTCTACTAGGCCAGAAATTCCGAACTTCGGCACTTCGGTCGTGCAGGCTTTCTAGCAATAAACATCTCTGGTCCATTAAAACTGGGACCAGCTTCAGTGTTTGAAATAGATAGGATCATTGCCCGAAAAACTCCTTCGACTGACGCGGTGTTCTTCTCAGAAAACAACACAGACGGATGGGCCACAAACTACCTATGGGAATTTTACGTCTTCTAGAAAAGTGGTCCCAACTACTGTTGGGAAGAATCACACACGGATCCCGCCTTGCCGCTCGCAGTCGGGTGCTGCAACTGCCAAGAAAACTATCCCGCGTAAGGTTGGCCAAAATTTCGGGACACTGGCCGGTCTGGCATCAAGCCAAGATCTGATTGGTCGCAAGCCTTGACTAACTGCAAATCATGGCCCAGTATTGTTTGAATGCTGGTTGCCAATGGCGCATTCAGGAGGCGTTATAACTTCCAGATAATTGTCGCGGCTTACGCTGTGTATATACGAAGCGCTGTTAAAAGTGATTCGACTTCGTTTTGGACGTTAATATGCCTTGGGTACTTTGAGGCTTGTTGTGATGTGGACGCTAGCATGAGAGGCTCAAACCGAGAACTAATCTGAGAAAAATACCCCTACTACAAACATTTTTTCAAAAAGTGCGCTACAGGAGAAACAGCTAAACTGGCATTCTGCAAAATGCGAAGGCTCTGCCAATCCTTCAATGAAGCATGCAAAAACCAGCCACCATTCTAGCATCGCAAGACGCAAGAGTTATCAAAAGGGTGGGCACGATACGATGAGAGTGGGTGGATCTTTAGGACTGGGTAGTGACGGAAAAAACAGATAACTAGGACAAATGCGATGGAACAGAAATAGCAGATTTAGGAGTCGGGTGATGAGAATTTAGAACCCATCTACCGCCTGGAGGAAAAAGACGAAATTAGCAGAGTTGTGGCGATGCGCGTTACCTGGTTGTAGGTTGAAGGACAATAGTTCCCCGAACAATGAGGCTACATAAGCCTTACAGTACCCAGGTAGATCATCACCATAATCAGAGACGTCGAGATCGTATCATAAGCGGCTATTTTAATCTCTTATATATTCTGACAAGCGCGGTACGTTCGAAATCGGTTTCTTTTTCCCTCATGCAAATTCGTGAAATTTTTTTCGTCGTTCAATCTATTCACAGAGTACACACGAGTAATTGTTGAATTTTATTACTTTAGCAAAACATTTCAGTGATAACCCTTTATATTTTGCGCACACTTCCTATTTTACATCTAGTCCGAAACATGCCCTCCACAGCCATTGATAGACCACAATGGATGTGGGCGAAATGGCTGCCCGTCGAACGTCAGACATGGTATGCAATGCCACGCCTGCAAGGCCTTGTGGCATTTCAAATGCACGGGTTTACAGGACGACCAGATAAGCCGACTAGCCATCTCTCCTGACTCGTCTGTATGTGCCAGCTGCCCTTACGTCAAGGGCGCAATGCATACCGCAGCGAAGAGAAGAGTCCCCCGAAACGGTACCCAATCCCCAGTGCAGATCCCGAAAGACCACTGTCAGTGCTCCGCTTTAATCGGGATACTCGACGCCAAATTAGAGCTTCTTTTGAAGGCCTTGGATGACTCAGGCGCTAAGAGTGCAGCGACCTGGGTGAAAGTCGACAAGGAACTTTCCTCCCTGAACCAATACCTCGCAATGTCCATGGCTGCGAAGAAGTTGAAGGCCTTGACTCAGGCGCTAAGAGTGCAGCGACCTGGGTGAAAGTCGACAAGGAACTTTCCTCCCTGAACCAATACCTCGCAATGTATGTCCATGCGAAGAAGGTCA
>NW_008751683.1:2776438-2777455 GCF_000715545.1 Opisthorchis viverrini | reverse complement strand
GACGAAACACGCCCCCCCCGGGCACCAATTCAGCCGACCCCAAACTCATGACGGAGCCGATTGTGGTCATATCCCCCTGTGTTCCCCGAAAGCAGCCGAAGAAACTTTCTGCGTCTCCAGACAGCAGTTTTTATTCGACCACCACAGGCCTTTCGCCCACCAAAGGCAGGGACGCCCTGGAGGAGGCAAACCCCACATGCAAGCAGCGCCCAAACTACGTGGAGCTATCAACGGTTATCTCCTTATCAGAGGGCACAGCTGCAACCGCGCACTCGTCAACAAAGTCACAGCCCCTGAACTGGACTGAGTCAAATGTGCGGGGAGAAGAAGCAAAGCCGATCTCCAGCTCCACTCCTTCAAAAGCGGCCTCTCTGCTTGTGGACACAACCGTCGCCCGGTACCTCGACACCCAAAGCCATAAACATGACTACAGCCATCCGGAAAATCTCTCGTACATCCAGTTGGCCACGCTGATCGCTGGCGGATCGGATGTCTACACAACCACGGAAGAAGAGCGACTGCAGCCAAAAAACCACATGAGACTCGCCATATTACAAAGCTGCTGGCCGGCTTCAAGGTGCAGTCCTCCGGGAAAACGAGCCTCTTGGGAGCGCCACCAAAATTATTACTTCTTGTTGCCACCACCCAGCATTCAGGGCCTCAGAGGGCCATTTTTCCGGTCAAACCGCGCCAAAACGCCCAAATATCCAGAAAGGCGAAAGCTTCCAGCAAACCTTTGATCAACAGCGAGTCTGGTAGACGAAAAAGGGATGCTGAAGGAGCTACAAACAACATCGGTCGAAATTTTCGCCCATGGGGAAAAACTCCGTCCCCCAGAGTCAAAAGGCCCGAGCAAACCGAGCTCTCACGGAACGGAGAAAAACCCACCAAGGCCGGAAGCAGACATCGCCCCAGAGGCCCCCTTGGAGCCTTGGACTCAGACTCAAACCTGGTGCACAACTATTAAGTCTGCTAACCAACCTGGTCACTCAACTTTCGGCTCCTCACCCTCGGAGG
>NW_008751683.1:2771632-2774023 GCF_000715545.1 Opisthorchis viverrini | reverse complement strand
ATCTCTTTCCCCTGGAGTACCGTCGCCTCCGAGGGGACCTAATTCCTACTTATGTCCTGTTTGAACAAAGCTTGGCAAACAGGTTTTTTACCGTTGACCTAGCAAACACCCGGCGGGGACATAGTAAGAAAATCTTCAAGCTCAGGGCGCTTCCGGCCTCTCGAATTTTTCTCAGGACTGCAGACATCATCTGCCACATAAAGACCAAAATATACTCACTTACTCAACAGAGTTGGCTCATACCTCCAGTAGTAGATATGTATATCCTGGATGGTAAGGACCTTGCCGAATCGATCGGCCAAAAATTGCCACAATTAAAAAGACGGCGTTCCACACTCAAGCAGGTCCAACTACGTGATAAGCCATTGATTTATCAGAAGCCCACCGTACAAAAACCTAGAAATCTTATGGCTGTGTTTAAGATAATAAAAAGTGAACGAGATGTGATTCCCCTGTCTCCTCAGATAAAAAGGTATTGGACAGTCGGTGCTTTGCGAATTGTTTATTGTTAAGTTCAGCGTACTAGCTTCTTTGACTTCCTCAACTTTCAGTCTCTCTTGCTGATAACGTGACGCACTTGTAGTACATCCATCCGTTGCGCAAAACAGCGTCGGTTCTTGGGCTGCACGCACAAACACCACATAGTAATTCTTCAGGTGCACCTTCGATAACTTCTCAAATACAGTGCAGGATGAAAAGCGGACAGCCCAGAGTTTCTCAACAAACATATTAAAGCCATTTCAGAAGCCCTGGCTTGGGGTTCCTTCGCCGCATACAGCTCTTAGTTGCAAAATCTTTACGGGCGGAATAAAACATTATGCGCCAAAATTTTTCATTTTTGTTACGCATTTGTCTAAAACAAAAACCACCCTATCCGCTTCCACATTTAAATACTCACCAAATCCAACTGTCCACTGGAGCATTCATACCGCTAGCGGGAAAAATCTGGTGGAATAATCTCCCAGCATCTCTGAGAGCCCGGTATCCCCAAATGGGGCTAGAAAGTTTGGACTGGTACTCTGAAATCTGTTCCCCGACTGCTTTAGCCGCCGCTGGCTATTCGCACAATGAGATTGATTTCTCGGGATCTACGGCATTTTCAGACTTGCCACTTCATAGTGCAGAATGTCTATGCATAATGTATATGCTCCTGTATTATTAGAAATCCTTTACTATGGCGATTTGTTTAAGTGAACTAAATCACCAGGTGAACAAACACCGACGACTGTGAATACGTTAATTGACGATAAAAAATCGCAAATTGTGGAAAAGGTTGACTCACATGCAACCTAACCGGAAAAGATTTCCTCAACATTCTAGAATCTAAATGGCCTTTGGAGATGCAACATGTGCGTAGGCGCATTCGTGCGAACAAATTTTGGTCGATGATTCTTTGTTGCCAGTAAAATTTCCGTAGTGCACGCTAATTATTTGCTAAGCATTGTGCACGTTGGCTGGCAAATTACAGAGTTTTCCATTACAGGTTCGGAATTATGCTAGAAAGACCTCGAGGTTCATTCATCAGAACCGACGCACACCACTAACATGCGGTTAGGGGTACGCGATGCCTAACTAACTAGCCACATAGAGCCTACGTCGATAATACCAGACAGCCGAACGATCTTAACCGACGCACACCACTAACATGCGGCTAGGGGAACACGATACCTAACTAATCCATCCATCGGTAACGGAGAAAAGGCGCAAAATGGACGTCTTGAAGGTTTGAGAAGTTTGAAGTTTACATATGTCCTTCTGTGAGGTGCATTTTCTTCTTCGTGAGGAGCGTTTATTTGGCCGTTGAAGTCCTGAAATGATGGGAAGATATAATTCAGGTTATCGAAATATCACCATAAGGCGGGCGGCCGACAAACAGGTAGAGATACTTACTCCAAAATTCACTGCAGCGACTATGCTGTCGTAGATGTCTGTTTACACAATGTCATCTTCAGCGGTTATTTCGCATGCCTGTTCGCTGCACCTCTCAAGAAATGCGAGACTTACATGTAATGCATAGGACCTCATTAACAGACAAACTTTTCGGAGCCGATGGGTCACATGAAATCATCTTCGGCTCCTTCATCTAGCTGGCGCTCTACAGAGTTAGTCGTAGTTGTCAGACATAGACTCACGGCTGTCGAGTGGTTCCTCTGTGGACCCGAAAACACGGGCGCACACGGACCTACGCGACACACTGTGCTGGGAATCTGTGCTTCGGTCCAGGTCAACATCATAAGACGCCCTCTTTGCGGACCGAGTAGCAAGCACACCTCTGCGTTTTCTGGATGTGCCCGGAGCTAAGACCCCAAGGTGATTTATTTTCACGTGGACTCACCTATGGGACAAGCCTGTAGAGCCCCACCACACAGTGGGCAGGGTGCACCGTCACAA
>NW_008751683.1:2760608-2767706 GCF_000715545.1 Opisthorchis viverrini | reverse complement strand
ATGACGGTGATAAGTTTCACAATAGATTATTGCGGCTGGACCGTACAGTAAACTTATAAAAAAAGCCCAATACTAACCTGTACGATTGGTGATCCGTCGCCTAGCTCCTCACATTCCTTAGTTTCACTCTAAATACAGCACCATTTACGTATTTATTGGGACATCCTTTACTAGGAAATTATGTTAACGCACAATATTCCTAGAAGCTGTCTCTGAACATCGGCTAAAGAAGGCTTAACTTCCAAATCAAACCCACTGACATTAAATTACGAATTGTTGCTGAAGGACGAATACCTGAATTTATTCAAAAGTTTGTTTACAAAAAAAGCACCAAAATATAGTTACAATGGGGGGTTCGATAAGGCAGCTGTGATGGTACACCGTGTGCAATACGGACATTGAATCCAGTTGACGGTTCTTCCTTTGTTTTCCTCAGGATCTTCGAGGCCGCACTCGGCACAGATGGTATCATCTACTAGAAAATCTTGCAAACCGCGTACGGTGGGTGTTTCTTCCACGACTTCCGACCGGGGATCTCGTCTCGCGTCATACACACCGATTGCTGGTCTCGGGCCAGTTTGGACAGCTGGGATAATCCCCTCACCATCCGAGCTGGAAATGTCTACAACTGCAGCTTCGTCGGGAACAACAGACTCTTCTGGGCCCGCTGTGACAAGTCCCTCAGGAATTTCCGTCGCAAGGAGGGCGGGAGCATCCAAGTTCAACAATACAGACGGAGGCAATGGATCGTAGTCCGCGATGCTCGTATCCGCACTTAGGTTGATGGGAGATGGAAAAGTAAATGAGGGTGACTCTCGTGGGCCAGCCTGCTGCACGAAACTACGATGCCACGCGGCGTACACTGCAAAATGTTCGGGCTCCATCCGCTGACACAGTGTTCGCACGTCGTTCGACACCATGTTCAACAAGGCGCTTGGGGTTCGCGTTCCACTTCTTGGCACATACAACTGCGCGAATGAAACTGCAATTGCATCGTTGTTTTCACGGGTCCAACGGGAACACACGGGCAGTTCAGTGGTCTCTACATTCTGTGCCACGGCAAAGTGCAGAAGATGCCGGCAAGGTATGCCAAATTGAGCAAACTTCTTACACGTGCAAGTTCGGGTTGCATGGGTGCTTGTCTCCGGCCGACGATCCATCGTGATGGTAGCGTGCTCGTCGCTGCTCATGACTGTAATTGGATAGGTTGGGCTCAAATCAGATGCCATTTTGGAAACGGCGTACAGCATCAAACGACGGCACAATCTGTCCAATTCAGGATGCCCGACAATGCGAAGATCACGACGAGGCGCATAGGATATGGTTTTCTGACGTCTACGTGCAATAGTATATTTTCTTCTCAAAGAATCCATTGAAGGCCATGTATTCTTGGAATTGTGTTCGGTAGCTAAGGCACCCGATATATTCATTGACTGCCCTAGGTGCAAGACCCGGTGTTTTCATGGACAGCCCTAACTTTGGTTTATAATGAATGAATTATCGGTGTGTCCTTCGGAGCCAACAGATCAACGATAGTGTCTGTGGTTAGGCCAGAACTGCAGCTCTGAGTACCAATCATCTGAGTACACAGAATAATATAAGCAGCTGTTGACGTATTTAGTGAGCAATGAACGCTAAGCGTGGGATACCACTATTGCCACAACCTTCTGATGCGACTTTCGACGACACATATCAGATATACCTAAAGCGACAGCAACTTATGTCACAACTGTAGTTTTTGAACCCTGAAACTCAGTTGTGGCTGAAAATCACTCGTACCATTTTGTTGGCGACTCTACATACTATGTAACAACAGGCGGTGCGCCCCTGTCATAGAATCCTCGGGTAGAATGACATTTGTCGATTGCGTAACTAGTAACACCATTACGTGAAACACCCATGAAGCGCAATAAGTGTTTCAGGCACAGTTAGGCTGCCGGACTGTTGTACACAATGCTAGATGTATGCTGTTACAGGCGACCCTATATTGTCCTAGAAGGTTTCGGGGCCACCCTGAGGCTATAGACGAAACCGGAAAATTACGCCCCTCTCTTCTCACCTACGCAAGTTGGTCTTCAAATCAAGGCCTGGATGCCTTGATTGCCGTGAAGGTTGCGTTGTCGAGAAATATGAAACCAACTTTAGGAAAACATAACTTTATTATGACTGATTGCCAACAAATAACAGAACCATTAAAAATGTGTTCCACAGTTGTGCCTGGAAAGTAAATGGGAAAAGAATTAGTGCAAGGCAACGGAAGGGAAACTGCCGGAGGAGGGGATGGATTTTACGGTGGAAAAACCCACCCACTTCCCACACCTGCGCGTGGTAGCATTGGAGAAGCTAGGTTGAAGCTGCCTGAACTGCATCACCATACTTTGCAAGCAAACCACGCAGACGGACGGAAGCAAGGGAGAGAACATTCAAACTCCCACCATCACAAACAGACGCAGCCATGGGTCCAAATGGGCGCACCGGATGTTGGATAACCTGCAGATCACACACAGGATAGTCCAAGCGGCGCAGTTTATCGCGCAAGACCCGCACGCCATCACCTGTCTAGTCTATTCAATGGTTCATCCGGACATAGTTTCGGATTTCCATGGGTGACTTAAAATATCGCAACAATCCACACACAACACGTCCCTGCTGAGCATTCACACGTCGGTTCGCAGCATATACTTGGCAATCGGACGTACGCAGGTCACACGAGTGTTGCATATATAAAAACTAATTATTACAAGGCGACTGCCTCGGTGAACGACACGCATGAACGATCGGCAGTCAAAAGCAGCATACATAAATATAAGTTATTTCCATGATTGTGCGCAAAAATATCAACTTACCGACAATCCTTTCAATCTGTATTCCAGTGAGGAAGCAGTTCACCAAAATTCTGTTCGTCCGAGGATACATCCTGTGAACCTACATAACATTCTACCCATTTAACCATCCCACTTGGCCGTACCGTCATTGCAACCGTGGTGGTGGCACCCTGCACGCCGTGGGCACCCGGACCACAAGAGGAGCAAGCGAGGAATGACCATTTGTAGCCCGACACCAGTTTATATACCAACCTGTTTTTGGCCCACATACACCAGCTGCCCGGTCCAAACCCCAAGTCGCCGACTCAGAGATTGATTAAAGCAAAGCGCGCCAAAATGGAGTTAGATTGTGGAAATTTTTTGTTTACTTATGTTTCAAACAAAATGCAACTTAGTGTGCGGAAATTCTCACTTCGACTGCAGAATTTCTGCAGAAAAATGCATTTTGCTACTAAGGGTCACCCTGGAGTGGGGTACGACGCATACTCTCGTCACGGATTGGTTTGCATTTCGTCGCCTGTATTGCGATTGGTCATTTTTTCGGCTGTTACTGTAGTGTCCGCGAAGTCTTCAGGGTGTGGTGGCAATGTGAACACATTGCTGCCACCTATTGTTGTTTTGTTGCGAACAGAGCGCGCGGATGCACGAAGAGTTGAGACTCAGTGCTCCATTTAGGGCTTGAAAGATAGAGACAAGAGAAGAAACAAGCTTTTCTGAAGTTGGCCCCATCGAACTTCACAGAGCACTTCGGGTTTCAGGTCAGTTCAACGATCCCACCAGGTGCAGTACGGATGATAGATATTGAAAAGTCCATTGGGGGCCTTTAGAACATAATTGTGCTGCGCTCTAAAGTCGGAATGGGCTCAAAACATGCAGCGGAGATTCAGTAACCTAGTGGCGCCCGGTGGCAAAGTCTCGTCGACTAAACCCATTATACTCGGCTTCTGCCTCTCTATTCCGCCACAAAAATGCTTACACCTGAGGTTGTTTATAAAGCGTCCTTTGAGCGTTCCGACCGCTCCTGTTATACATGTGACACCATTTGGGGAAGATAACGTGAAGAGCGCCACTCGTTACAAAGCCAACAAGGAGTGGGCACTTTGTGGCGTGTTGGAACTCTCACCCCCTTCTAAAGGTTAGCTTGCGTACCGTTTCAGGCTGGGATTCGGACTGCTGGGGCGTTACAGCATCAGGCTTGAGAAGGCTAAACCGGTGACATTCAGTGGTAAGTTTCTGTGTGGTTGAGACCCCTCACTTTGACTATGAGACCTCGGAGATCGAAATTTTCCCGAGTGTTCATTCACAGGCGTTGAGTATGCAGATAGTACTACTCTCCTTGTTTCATATCCTTCAAAGATGATCTAAATAATTCTGCTACATGATTTTGTATGCGCTTCACACCTGCAAGGTGTACAGCGTTACTACAAGACTGAGTGGCATAAAACCCAAACCACACAGGCTTTCGGAAAAGCCAATCGAAGTAGCAGACAAATATATCTATCTGGGCACTTGTGTAGGTTTTGGTGGACTGGCTGAAACCAGATTAATTCTCGATTTGGGGAGGCTAGGGCAACTTTTGCCAATCACCGACACATATAGGGCCAGCGTGAAGAGATGGCCCAAGTGGTTAGAGCGCGAATTTACTGACCGGAGGGTCCGTGATCCGAACCCGACCTCTGCCTCGACTTCCCCTGTCTAGGCTTGGGTAACCTGGCAGTATCCCAGCCCTCGTGCTTCCTTCGTGTGGCATGGCAGCTAGGCACTGAAGGTGTGCTACGGCTGCACAGCTGAACAATGGGGCCAGCATATCGTCAGTTCTTCTACTAAGGGTAGGTAATATACCAGGATACTGCTATTCATGCTTTGTGAATCAGAAACATGGTCTCTCATTACTATCATCAAAAAGAACAACATTAGTGTTGACACTGATGCTTCACTGCCGTACAGCCACAATGTCTATCTAATCATATTAAAGTCTTATAATCAAAAGAAGAAATGAGTGGATGCAATAGGGACGTGATGCCGGCCTATCGCAAGTATTTGGAGGCGTCCACACCTCCGAGCGTTCAGTCAGAAAAACTGATAACACGAACGTTACTGACATTGATCAGTCGCTATTTCCTGGTTATGGGAACCACATCCTGGGAGATGTACTGCACCAGCAACACCCGAACTCTTCAGACTCTCTCACTCTTCTTCCAGGCCTTATATAGCCAACCTCGTGGCTCCCGCCATCCTGAAGGAGATACAGAGAACAACACTCATTTCGGTAGACAGTATTTCGGCTTGCATAGCACAGCCGAGCAGTGTGCTTCGGTGAAGCATCGGTGTTGAACACTGATGTCATGCTGCCGGTGATGATGATGATGCAGCCGAGCCACCGCAGTTGATTGCGTAGTTGATTGACACCATGAACCAACTAATTACTGTACAACTAAATACCCGTCTTCCAATATCCTTGTTACAATTTGTTGACTTGCGACGCTAGCAACGCCTCTGAGGCATCGATGGTAACAAACTATTGAGGCCTCACTCTATCTGTCCTCAGACGCCATGTTTCGCAGTCATACAACAAAACAGCCCTTACCGTAGCCTGGTACACGTGACTCTTGAGACCCAGTGATACCTTCTTCTGATACCACAATTGGTGCAAATTAGCGAACGTGGTTCTGGCGTATGAGATCCATACACTGATTTCACTAAACTTCTGTCAGAACCACTGCACGCACCAAAGTATGTAAAATTCCACACGACATCCAAAGATTCTCCTTGAGTCGTGAAGGGAACTTTCAGAGGCTTCACGTCATGAAGCATGACTTTTCACTTCGAAGGTACTAGGCACATGCTAAAGAATGGTATGAAATGGTATGGTATGGTGTGTTATGGTATGGTCAGTTTATTCAACAGAGATGCTGTTGCTCCCCATCTTCAAAGATGAGGGTGATGTCGTCTGTGTTATCCAGACCAGCAAGGTTGTCATCAGCAACGATTAGAACTCCGGAATTTTGTAGACCTTCCAATGTTCTCTTCATTATTTCGTCACTGATGTTGGACAAGAATAGAGAGAGAATACCCTTGTCGGACACCACTTTTGTAAGGAAGCTTTTGGATGACCTACCATGCACTCTCACACGCTCAGAATTATGTTAATAGAGGCGCCCGAATTATGTTCTCAAACTTCCGGGCATATCCTGCCTAAAAAGTGCGGTTAATAGCACTGAGTGATAGATAGAGTCAGGTGCATCCTCGAAGTGTTGTTCTGATATCTAACGGAATGTGAAAATGTGGTCAGCACATCATGTACCCAGTCGAAATCCCGCTTCATGCTCATAGGTCAAGAATTCGCTGCCCTCCGTAAAACGACGAAGGATCAATGACGCCAGAAGCCTTGTTACAAAGTAGCACCTTTGCGCTAACCACATTCACTTTGAGTATTCTTCTTGAAAATGGCCACCATTATCAATCCACCTGAGTTATCTGGAGCCTTCTGTTTCTCTACATTAATTGGCACTGGCTGGAAAACCCACCGCCATCCTTGAATGGAGTAAGGGGACGGCCGCCAGGTCCATCAGCACGATGACGCTTGAGTACAGAGATACACTCGGACACTTCTGAGGCTGAGGGGAGTCCATGTTCACAATCCACTCTTCTGCTAAAGGCGGACAGTCCGAATTGGAGGTAGCAGGCGGCCAAATTATTCAGAGTACTGTGGCCAGCGATCCAAACGTTCTCCTTTGTTGGATATCATAAAGCCGTTCTAATTCATGATAGTTTTGTTATCATCATCATCGACAGTATGACATCAGTGTTCAACACTGATGCTTCACTGCCGTACAACCACGATTTATTTGAAAGCCTTCTTGTAAAGAAAAGAGTAAAGGTGGACGGGGAAGGGACTTACTGCTAGCTTACCACAATCATTCCGAGGTGCCTACACCTCCAGACATTCACTCAGGCAGTATGGACAGAAAATGACAACAAGAACACCACTGGCATCGGTTGACAGCCATATATTGTAGTGTCTCCAACCAGGCACAGTGAGGATCACGCGGTCCCCACCCTGGAAGTCGAGTAGCACCGACAGTACCCAGGCGTTTCGTGATCTCCTTCATACTCCTCTGCCAGGTCAAGGGTTGGCCACCTCTCTGTTTGCGCCACTCCGAATTGGGCACGGAAAACAGTACTCTCTCCGGCAAACGATGGTTCGGCATACGTAACACATGTCCCAACCAACGCAGCTTCTGGTGCTGGACACATTCTTCAATGGAAGTAC
>NW_008751683.1:2758494-2760063 GCF_000715545.1 Opisthorchis viverrini | reverse complement strand
CTCACACGTCCGGAAGTCTGAGAATACAAAGAACGTATTATGTTTACAAACTTCCGGGGCATTCCTTGATGGGCAAGCGTCTCAAGAAGTTTCGTTAACATGAGGTTTCCTAGGATGAGTCGAACGAATTAGGTAAAACAACATGCGAAGGTTTCCAACTTTTTCTGTTCTATTTCTTCGGCCTTTCGGATCAATCAAGCTTCGCGGTTTGCACGGACACTCAGTTTGACCTGACGTTGGATAACGCGTCGAGTGGAGTTGTGATAGCGATCAGTAGGGATCTGTTGCCGTGCCTGCAGCAAAGCCAGGATCCTATCAGAGATTCAACGTTTGGATGAGGTTCGCTTGGTTCTACCGCAAACAGTAGTTCTGACTCTGAATAGCACTGTGGATGCCTGTGGCCATTAATGTCCTATATCGTAATGTTCGACAGGTGTTAGAGGAGCAGGTTCAGAAAGCTTCGTTTGATTTCTGGGTCAATGGCTAAGCAAGGTATGCGCGTTTTGCGTAGACCTGAAAAGCGCAGTGAAAAGCGGCAGCGCACAAGTGTATGGTCGGATTTCATGTTGGTGTTCCAGAAGAGGCGGTGGGAAGTGATGGTCTCTCGCCACCGGTAACTGATGGCAATTTGGTTTGTTTGGTTTCGGGACTCTACGTGTCGAGGAGTTACGCAGGCCATCAGTGGTTGACAATCGGTGTCTCCGAAGCACTGGTCGGGTCTTGTTAGGTAACCATTGTCATCGTTGACATTAATCCACCAGTAGTCCACCAGCATAACTGTTATACAGCCATGACAGGACTTGATGCGAATAAGCCCTATTATCTTAGAAAAACGATCAGTGATGAAGTGCCTACATCGTCGAACAGCATTAAAATGAACACACCTGAATATATTGTCTGAGTAAGGTGCCATCAGTGGGATCAATCCAGCGCACAATCACAGGCAAACTTTAATTAGACAACCCACCACTGAGATCATTTGGCTACTATGTTCTGCAGTATTTCTAACTATCTAAATCTGGGAGCATTGAATTAGCAATGCCGAAGTACACCAGGTGGTTTTAGGAAAAAGGAACTCTCACAATGCATGGGTTACGCGTCATAGATTATTCTGGTTACGAGGTTTCCTTCGTATCAGCATCATTATCATTGTCAGCTGTAATAACCGCTTACTTGTCGTACGGTAGTTGTAGCTGCCACAGTTTCGTTCACCGATGATTCGAGGAGGAGGGGCAGGTAGCTGCGAAATGCAGGCGGTAGCTGGTAAATTGGTGCATAAATCCAGCAATGTAGGTGGACTGTTAAGTGTGGGGGCTTGGAAGGGAGCTATGCATTGAAGGCAATGTGTGGGGGCAAGGGAGCTATGCATTGAAGGCAATAGCTTGGATGCACGAGCGCCATTGAGGGCGCGACTGGGCCATATCTGACAACGTCCGTCTCTATTGATGTGGCCCGTCTCGGGGTCCCCATCCAGGAAGACGGCAGTGACCAGCGCAGCTGAGTTTGCTGGTAATGACTTTCATACTTCGCTGCCAAGTCATTGTTTGACCGCCTCTGGCTCTCTTCCAC
>NW_008751683.1:2717413-2757828 GCF_000715545.1 Opisthorchis viverrini | reverse complement strand
TCAAGAATTTATGGGGGACACCTTTGCTCCACAGACACTGCCATAGTGCTTGGCGGTCCACAGAGTCAGGCAGCTTTCAGGTCAAGAAAAACAACCATTGTTGGTTACTGGAAGCAGTGTCGCTGTTCCAGAATCTGTCGGAGGGTGAAGATATGATCGATGCAACCTCTTGCAGGACGGAACCCAGCTTTGTTTTCACGGATCTGCCTCTCCGTGTGTTCAGTCAACCTTCGAAGGATAAGGCCAGAGAGCACCTTCGATGCCACAGCTAACAGGCTGATGCCACGGTGGTTTTCACATAGCGTCCGCGTGCCCTTTTTGAAGATGGGGATAACCGTCGACATGCCCCATTCTGCAGGCACTTTCTCTTCGTCCCACATAGTACCAATAAGCTTTGTCAGGTGGGTCACCAGGGAATTTCCACCTTCGTTGAAGAGGGCTGGATAGAGACCATCCGGTCCTGATGCCTTTTCACGTTTCAGTACGGCTAGTTCGTACCCTATTTCTTCTGAAGGGCGATCAAGGTTTACATTCCATTCACCCGTGTGCATCATCTCCATAGGCTGTGTTGCAGGAGGCCAGCTGAACTTCCTTCGTACGTGAGATGACCGTCTACCTAGCAGAGTTCTTTTTGTCTGACTCTGTGTTAAGGGACCGACACTCTATGATCTGGTCGGTAAACCCAGTCGGGTGGATATCTTCCGCTTCCCTTAATAGGGATCCCGGGATCCAGCTCACCAGTGGTGAATAGCGCTGGTAGACATGACTCTGTCACCCAGTTGGGGCTGCAGCATCAAATCTGTTGCCTTCAATGCGTAGCTCTCCAGTAGTTACTGACTCAGCTATCCTCCTTTCACCCATATTTCTGTCCTGCCAGATGTGAGTCATCTGCCTGGTGTATGAGATAATAGGATGCTAACCCTTTCCCACTTTGTCTCTTGTTGCTAGGGGAGACCGCCAAACGTCAACGCTGACAAAACAGCTGGCCAGAGGGGTGACTAGTGGTAATGCTGTGACTAAAAATTCCGGTCAATTTTAGTGGTTTTCGCTATTTCGAATGTTTTAATAATCAAATAGTCGTTCGGCCGTAACACCCTTTCGACGTCTAGTTGCCATGTGCCCCCCAGGCTGGGATACTGCCATGTTATCCAAGCCTAGACGGGAAGTCGAGTTACAGATGTCGAGTCGAATGCTTCTGAACACCTTTACCTTTATGCTTCCCATGTTGCCACACACAATTGTTGCGCACACGTCCTAGCGTTGATGTGTTGGGCATTACGTGTCAATGATCTCATTTCTTCCTTGCATGAAGCGGCTAGCAGAACGTCTCAGAGATTAGTGTCTGTCCACGACCTATAGCATGCTCACAACCCAAACGTCGAGTTTTCGGTACATATGAACTGCTGAGAACTTCGAGCTTTGCGTGATGGAAAACAGTGGGCGGGTATTTTCGTCCGAAGGGCATCGCGAATCCGTTTAGATCGAGTGAACTAGTAAGCGAAATTTTTAGATGTCGGTTCATTGGTGTAATTCATCGTTCTCGTGAGAGGCCTAAGGATGACCCATCCTCCTGAGTTTCACCGTGGTTCAATAATTGTACTGAACGGTTACAGGTGGTTAGTCGAGTCGCTCATTTCTATGCGCAGCCAACAAATCCAGGCATCCATTGGTGGAAATAATAGGACCGTTGTACATGATGGCGGTTATCAGAATGATATTACTAACAGTCTCAGACTATCACTCCTTTACCTCATTTTCATGTTGCAGTTGGTTTTAAACCATGGGAGTTCCAGCTTTCTTTCGATGGCTGAGTATGAAGTATCCGTCGATCGTCAGCCATTGTGTGGAGAAGCGTGGCCCGATTTTAGACAATCACGGCACCCGTGGTCCAGTTGATACCACCGAGCCCAATCCCAACGGCCAAGAGTTTGATAACCTCTACCTGGATATGAATGGCATCATACATCCTTGCACGCATCCGGAGTCGAAACCGGCCCCAAAAAACGAGGCGGAGATGTTTGTGGCTATTTTTGAATATATTGACCGTCTGTTTGCCATTATCCGGCCCAGGCGAATACTTTACATGGCGATTGATGGCGTTGCTCCGCGAGCCAAAATGAACCAGCAACGATCCAGACGGTTCCGCGCAGCTAAAGAAGCCAAGGAAAAACATATGACAATCGAACGTTTGCGTAATGAATTGCAAGCTAGAGGAGCGCACTTACCTCCAGCGAAATCAGAGGAAGAGCATTTCGATTCCAACTGTATCACACCGGGCACACCGTTCATGGCTCGCTTGGCTGTCGCACTGCGTTATTACATTTACGATCGATTGAACAGTGATCCGGGTTGGAAAAACATAATGGTAGGTTTCCACTTTATCTCCGATGGTGTACACAATTGATCCATGAACATGTTACCCACTTATCAGGACAGTGCCGGTCAGATTTGGGTTGAACGCCATGCTGTTCGTGAGTACTCTGGATTATGTATTTAAATGTAATTTTTCGTGTAGCGAACTCAAGAATTAGCGTCTTCTTGGTCTGTGAGCTTGAAGCGCTCATATAACTGAAAAGTCCAGAAGTTCGATGCTAATTTCCGGAGACGTAAGAACGCTGGAACCAAAAGTTCAGAGCTTGCTATTTCAGAATGTTGGAGATTATTCATTTGTGTTCTTGACTGAACAGTACTCTCTGCCGGTCAACCAGCAGTTCCTCCAACAATTCACCAGCTTTGAAGCCCCCGTGGATATGAGGGATAGAAAAGTCGTGCCAGATGTAGCTTCTTCGGTGGGTGTTCTATGAACTATATATTAGAGGCATCCTAGTTGTAGTACTCTTTCTGTGCATATATGTAATCCAAATCGAGGGGACAAGATAGCTCAGTGGTTAAAGCGCGACTTTACTGGCCGGAAGGTCCGTGGTTCGAACCCGACCTTTGCCTTTCGACTTCCCTGTCTAAGCTGGCAGTACCAGACCTCGTGCTTCCTCCAAGTGGCATGGAAGCTGTGCACCAAAAAGGTGTTACGGCTGAATGATTATTCATTAATCGAGGAAAGTATGAGAGCTGGTTTACCATCAGGTTGCACAAGTTGTATTGGGTGGAACCTAATATTCAGTTTTAGCCTCGAACCTCGGATCAGTCATCAGTAGCTTGCACATTGACCACCGAGCCAGTTCGCGCTCACTACAGATACGTTTCCAAGCATACGATTAAAATTCTGCTCTACTGTGTTCATTTTTTCCTTGTATTACAAACTGGTACTATTGTCATTCGTCATAATTCACTCCGGGCAATGATGGTGATGATGATTTTTACGGTTAGTTCTTTTTGCAAAACATTTTACGCGGAATGCGCGTTCGGGCAATGAGGTGATGATGATTTTTACGGTTAGTTCTTTTTGCAAAACATTTTACGCGGAATGCGCGTTCATCACTCCGTAGTCATCTGGAGTAGAATCTGGAGCATTTGATCCTCTTACCCACATGATGTGAATATCCTCATTATTGGTTTCTTGGTTAGGCTTTTTAGGTTGTGATTTATTCGTGCAATAGGTCTCTGGTCTTATGCGTTCACTGATTTTCAACGAGCTTTCGGGTGGTAAGAGTGGGAGTTGGAAATGAACGTTTGGTCGTCTTATTCCATTGTATCCTACAGCGACATGCGGAAATCGGTGGGGCATAGGTTCAGTAAATTTCCTAGCTCAAAGTGCGGTTGTTCTCCCTTTTGATGACTGTTACTCCAGATGTGAAAGTTAGCCGGTTTTCTGTCTTCCCCGTCCGGAGGCATATTGTGCATTTATAACGGACACCTCCCTATCTTCTCCCTCCCGAATCTCGGGAGGACGGAGTTATGCGAAGGTGTTTAATATGACTACAATACTGACTCACACTCGGTTGAGAACCATACGACCAAATGTCTGTGTATTTACCGTTTAATCTCGCTGAGGGTTTGGGCTCTTCACCTGCTCTGACCCGCCCACCTGCCCGTGAATGCTGTGCGCCGAACTATGGCATGAGCTGTACCATGAAATTAGTATAGAGCGGAACATCAGTGTCGCTCTACGTTGGCATAAAAAGCCTGCATGCAAAGCGAAAGTCGGGTTGGGAGTAAACTTATGGCCATAGTGTATATCGCGAACTAAGAAAAACAAATATAGCGCAAAAGACACCGTTTAGTGTATTTCCGTACAGTATTGATCAAGCAGTCAATCATCAGATGGTTGGATTGCATATTCATTGTACTCATGTTTTTTTTTTGTTGCTCGGGTAAGCTTGTTCCTCTTTCGTGCTCCGTTTCTCGTTGACAGGTGTTTCTAAGCGATGCAAACGTTCCTGGCGAAGGCGAACACAAAATCATGGATTTTATCCGTCGCCAGCGTAGTGCTCCAGATCACGATGCGAATACAAGACATTGCCTATGTGGCGCAGATGCTGACCTGATAATGCTGGGACTCGCCACCCACGAACCCTACTTTACCATTATTCGGGAAGAGTTTAAACCTAATCTTTGTTGCTCAGCTTGTTCCTCTTTCGTGCTCCGTTTCTCGTTGACAGGTGTTTCTAAGCGATGCAAACGTTCCTGGCGAAGGCGAACACAAAATCATGGATTTTATCCGTCGCCAGCGTAGTGCTCCAGATCACGATGCGAATACAAGACATTGCCTATGTGGCGCAGATGCTGACCTGATAATGCTGGGACTCGCCACCCACGAACCCTACTTTACCATTATTCGGGAAGAGTTTAAACCTAATCAACCAAAGCCGTGTGACCTCTGTGGCCAAATTGGTCATGAGATGGAGGATTGTGTCGGGGCGCCGAAAGAAGAAGAAGTGGATGGGACCCCACCCCCTCCTGTGTCTGGCGAACCGGTGAGTGACCATTTCGCTGGGACATTTGACGTTATGACACCGTTGGAAGATTCATAGTTGTCATATGGGTAGTGCTAATAATAAAATCTCCTTCGCCCTCGTCGTCCGTCGACGTAAAATCCAACGTGTTCGGGTGAATAACACTACGGAATACCGTCCTGAGCAATGTACGCGGCTCTGATTCACTGTTTCTTAGCCATCTGTGCACTTTCACATATTCCTTTACAACGCCATTCCCGTCTACAAGTTTTTCTTACACAAATAATACCAAAAGTGCTTGTGTGTAGTAAATTAAAGAACAATGAGTCAATAGTGCCTTGTTCGTGTCTTTCAGATGTAATCCGAGAAAACATCGATCTTCAAAAAGAACAGTACTTGCTATTTTGAGGGACATATCAGTTGATGAGTGGCTTGTGGTCATTTTTTCCTCTTAGTTAATTCCGGGAAACGTGGAGGAACCTGAAGAGACACAACATATTCCTGCTAGTCCCCAATTCGACTCGTTTTGTCGAGAACCACTGATACATCCAATAATGTGTAGCTTTTCAGTGAAAGCCGTTCTAATTTCGCCGCACGTTTGAAGCTTTTTAAGTAGGTCCCGAAGTCAGATATACCAGTCACAGTTGGAGACCTAAATGCACGTGTTGGTAAGTTGCCCTCACGTGAACTTGAGTTCTGGTTCCGCATAGTCTCGATGCACAGAGTAATGAAAGCGGTCAAGGGCTGGTAAAACTACGACACCTCAAGCATCCTCACTCCGCAGTTCACAACCGATACAGATCACATTGTCGATAGAGGGGTTCTACACAAATTTGCAGAAATTCAGTGTTGTGGAGTCAGGTGGTCATGCAAATCTACAAGTATACTTTCCGCATTCTGAACGTTTTGCTTCTCTTGGACGAGAAGAACGCCATTGAATGCCATCCTGGGGTCTTTTTATTTTTATTTTAATACCTCGTTTACTAATAAGAGAGAACCAATTTTCTCTGTCCACTAAATCGGTTTTCCAAATTGCATATCATTCACTTGATTTTGACTGATTCGAATGGAAAATGGAAGGTAACCGGAGACTCGGACTTAAAAGTCAGCGGTAGAACAGCTGAGTAACTCAGGCGGACTGGGAAATTAGTCAATGGGTTGTTTTATATGGAATTAGCCGAAATTACAAGTAAAGTAAACAGTGATCAGCAGAAATGAGGAAATTATGGCTGCGTAATCGCATTTATTTTGCTTCACTAAGTATCAAATGGTTTTTCGTGACTACTTCAACTAGAATAAGTTTACCCGTTGATCAGGTACCTTTGGTTCACACTGGTGAACTTCGCACCCTCGCCTGCCTAGCTGCCATGCCACCCGAAGGTTGCACGAGGGCTGGGATACTGCCAGGTTACGCAAGCCTAGACAGGGGAAGTCGAGAGGCAGAGGTCGGGTTCGAACCACGGACCATCCGATCAGTAAATTCGCGCTCTAACCACTTGGACCATCCCGTCCCCCAGTGAACGATGTCCTAGTTTAACCGGACGATACCCTTCTCAAATAGTGTCTGAACCATTCCCAAACATTTGCAGCAATCCACGCAATGGACGAAATGCAGTTCGATTATACTGACACAGCTGGTGGTGGGATGAATGGTCGTCCCGAACAGGCAGCACAAATGACCCTTCTGAGGCATTCTGAATCGCAACCAAACCCCCAAGCTGTCAGCTTTTTTAGGAGCGTTGTTAATCAGAGCACACTGCACATACAGTGAGTATTCCCTCAAACAGTCCGCTCGTTCTGGAACCGACACTGCCCCAACTTCTCTCGTAAGATCTAGTTTGTCATTTGCCGCGCGCTCCTTGTTACGTTACTTTCAGGCTGCATAGTTTAGCTATTTTAATACTGTTTTGATGGAGTTTTAAAGTACGTTTCCAACCAGCGTATACCACTGAAAGAGGTGCGGTCAATTTTTGAAGGGGTTTGCAACTATTTTAACTTGGAAGATTGAAGTAGACTCGGGTTTTATCAGTTCACTTAAATTCGTATGTATATAATAAGCTCGTGACCGGCTTTCACCCCAAACCGTAGAGACATCGTCAGTGCTTTATCCTGTTACCGTGGTTCACAGGTCGAATAAGGCAATCCTTCCAACATGCTCAGTCAATGGCTTCCGTGGTTTGCTTGCCATCAGTACGACAACCCGCTTGTTGTTTTGTCTGGTGCCTTTATCTCATTCTTCTTATAGTGCTTCACTGGGATAGACAAGGTGGATGGTGGATTAGATTGTTCTGGATGTTTTTAACGCGTTTCTAATGCGAAATGAATTTTGTGATTCCCAGAAGATATTCACTTGTGGAAGGTATTTGTCACCACAGTAGCTTTTCTGATGGGTTGATTATGGTAATGTTCAATACGACTCGTGTGATGCTCTCCTACCTCTTAGTACTGAATAATAGTTATAATGATAATAATAATCGTTCGGCTGTAACACCCTTTTACTGCCTGATTATCATGCCATCCGAAGGAAGTACGAGGGCTAAGATACTGCCAGGTTGTCCAAGCATAGACGGGAACGGTTGAGATGCCTGGATTGAGTTCGGACCGCGGACCTTCCGGTCGGTAGGTTCGCGCCTTAACCGCTGAGCCATCTCAAACTCGGCAAACCACCATGGCCGGACACTGAACTCTAAGGAACTCTTCTTGCCGCTTTTTGCAAGACGGGGACGAAACCGTTGACACACAATGCACAACGCGTACGGACGGGGACGCGCACGATCAAACAAGAAACGTTGCCATAAATACCGTGAGAAACCGATGGAGGTAAACGTCTTCGAAGACTTTCGAAGTGGCGAGAAACACTGAATCGATCGGTGGCTTTTAGTCATTACATTTTCACCAGTTATCTCTAGCCAGCAGGTGCTGCACTGGATCGGCCAGCTGCTTTGTCAGTGCGTAGACCTTCAGCTCATTTTTGGCGACGTTCTTCAGGACTTCGTCAGAAACGTTCTGGCGGCTTCTTGGGCGATTATGACCCTTCTTTTATGAGAAAGCTTCACTACCCTTCTCACCTCCGACAGATGACTGGCATCCAGCAAGACAGAAACAGATGTAAAGATGGCCTGCTCCGTCAACACTGGTCATAGAAGACGCACCATTGGCTGCGTAATTGAGCCATGCCGGCAAGTGTTACTAGCCATTGATGAGTTGAGCACCGGGGTCCCCCTCAGGGGGGGAGACGGCGGTTGTAAACTGTCTCGAGCTCAGCGGTGTCATCTTCGGAGCACCTGTTGGTTGTGCCTTGGTCACCGACTTCATTGCTTATTTTCACCGATGTAATCGCGACATTTGGGCATGACTGGCTCCATTGTGTCAATATGGGTTTCTCTCTACCAACCCGTCAACAAATCCCCCAAAGCAATTTCCCATGAAGCTCATATTTTCTTGGGTTAATGTGGGGACGATCATGCGGGCCGATCTTTGACCGTCACTTCGCTCCATAGGCGGTCGGCACTCAGTATTGACCGATCTCGGTCAGTCCCAGCATCGGGTCAACACCTGTATCGTGGAGACAGATTTACCCCGAGGTCACCCTAACGATAGTGGATCTACATAAACGTTTCTCACGTGAGAAACTCTCCGTTTGAAGCCCATCTTAACCTTATTCGAGGTAGTGCTCTAAGCTTCTCGTCTAAGTTTCGACTCCCCTCCACTTAGGGAAACCGTTTCGGAGAAATGGGCGCTGTGGTGGGCAGTGTAACCCAGCACTCGTTCACGAATTAAAACTTGTCGCAGTAAAAAAAATTCCCGGTCACCCTTCGGTTTCAGTTGAACAGCAACATAGCAAATGTCATGGGTGGTTTTTTATGAGAAACATTTGGATTCATTCTCCAGCTTGACGGGCCATAAGAATAGGTTTGATCAAACATAATAACCAATATACGGTGGTATCATTCGGCTGCTATCTTTTCAGTGCATCAACACCACCCTGTCTACACGGTGCATGAGGAGTGAGCCGCCACCGCTTCTCCCAGCCTTTCGTATCACATCACCAGCCTCATATCTCGACCTCTTCTCCAGCAGCAGAGCTATGTAACTAGAACTCAGATCGGCCGTTGGGTTTCGAACGACGCATTGCCTATTGACAGGTGTGGAATGACTCATTGTCACTTATTGTTACAGGTATGAAGACACCGTAGGTTGCTGGCGTGCTTGGAGTTTCTTTCGGTTTGGATGAAATACACTGTTTGTCCAACATGGTGTCCCCTGACCAGAATTTCCCCATTTTTATCATTGATAGTCGTCGTTCTGATACGTACGCTAAGTCCTATCTGAATAGACTAGACGCACTGTAAAACTACTTACCTCTTGTTGGGATTTATTATTATCACACATCTGAGCAGTCTCCATGAAGAACCGAAGCCGTAACCGTCCGAAAGTTGAGGATTGTGGGGTGCACTCACTCATCCTCAACGAGGATGAGACATCTACACAGCGCTTCCCGGTTTTTCACTGTAAGTTGACTTGACTTGCAGAATAACTTGCGGTTTATATCCTATCATCTTCCTTTCTGTTGCACCTTGTTCACCTTCCCTGTTTACCGCTTCATCTTAACATACCCTACTTGTCTATTTTTCAGGACTTCATATTCATTCATCTCAACGTTCTACGGGAATATCTCGCTCAGGATCTCAAACTGACAGGACTCACCTTCGAGTGGGATCTAGAGCGTGTAATTGACGATTGGGTATTCATGTGTTTCTTCGTCGGTAATGACTTTCTTCCTCACCTACCGAGTCTTGAAATTCGTGAGGGCGCAATTGATAGATTGATTGAGATCTACAAATCCGCGGTTCACACCACCGGAGGATGGTTGACTCACAGCGGGAAAGTACATATGGATCGGGTACAACTCATTATGGTCGAGTTGGGCAAAATGGAAGATGAGATTTTCAAAAATCGTCGGCAGTCCGAGTTAAACTTTCGAAAACGCAAGCGAGACAATCAGTCCCGTGATTCAAGCCCAAGTCCGCAGCGAATGGGTCAGCGGCCATCATGGAATACAGCTCCACGGGGTGGAATACTGGAGCCGGTCCCTCTAGGTGGACGTTACGGGGTCGCCCATCCTCAAGGTCGGTATCGCGGACCATCAGTTTCTGCTGCCGCAATTCATCAGGCGAGACAGCATCATAGTAATGGTCACCATAACGTTGATTGGGTGGATCGCAACCTGAACAACTTGGAGGCTGCCACCGCAATGAAGGCAATGTTACGTCCTCGACGCCCTGGTGAGAAAAGTGCGCAAGGTGGTCCAGAGGGTTCCGTCTCAGATTCTGCTGACGACGGTCCATCACCTAGTCGAAGGCCTCGTTTGAGCATCGAACAGAAGCGTGGACTTCTAGGTGGGGTTGGTGCAGACGCCGTAATGAAAAGTCTCCCTAAAGATTCTGATTATGATCAGGATGATGTAGCTGATGCTAATGATGAAGTTCGTCTTTGGGAAGACGGCTGGCGCACTCGGTATTACCAGTCGAAGTTTGGCGTTGATCCAGCTGATGCTCCTGAATTTTGCATCCAGGTGGGAAAAGAATATGCCAAGGGATTGTGCTGGGTCCTGGCCTATTACTACCAGGGTTGCGCCTCTTGGGACTGGTATTTTCCGTACCACTACGCTCCATTCGCTAGTGATTTCATAGGAATCGATCAACTAGATCCTGGTTTTGATAAGGTCAAAACTCAACCGTTCCGACCGCTAGAACAGCTCATGGGTGTGTTTCCTGCCGACTCGCGCAGTCATGTGCCTCCGGCATGGCAGACTCTGATGACTGATCCGGACTCACCCATTATCGACTTTTACCCTACGGATTTCAAGGTAGATTTGAATGGGAAACGGTATTTGTGGATGGGCGTGGCGCTATTACCTTTTGTCGATGAAGTTCGTTTACTCAAAGCCTTGGATGAGCGACGGCATTTACTTTCTGATGAGGAAGTTGCAAGGAACGTTCGTGGTCCGGACCGCTTATTCTGTCGAGATACTCACCCACTTGCTTCAGCTCTTGAGGCGTTATATTCAAGGAGCGAGACCGATCTTAACACAAACTCCGGAAAGCTTGTTCCGAACTCGGCTTCGGTGCTCGACCCACGTCTCACTCATGGTGTCAGTGGTCATGTGTGGCCTGATCGTCAATGTGCCTATCTCCCGGGCACCAGAGTTCCTAGTGGCGTACCAGCATTGCTACCCGATTTGAAGACCTCGCATACCGTGTCCGTCTGTTACGCGGATCCAAGCTACCCGGATGGTTTCATTTTTCCGGCAGAACTACTGAAGTCGGTGAGTTTCCAGCTTTTGTCTTAGTTACTTTACGGAACTGGGTCATCTAATGTGATCACGTTTATTTATTTATGTTGTATGTACTCAGCATGTACGTTGCTCAATTCAGCATCTCTCAGTTATCCGAACAAACGGTTTTGAAAGACGAGGCGCTCCGTACGAGTGTCAGTCTCTCCGTGTTTGACGTGCAATTTGAAATAAGTGGTCCAATCTTTCTCCATACACCTGACCCAACTTGAACACACGATTGAGCGTACCACTTGAAGCCTAACCTCAATGATAGGGCCAAATCGGGGGTGGGATTCAACAGAACGATCAGTGTCGTTGTTGACTGCCGTCAACTAGAATCAGGCCTTTGGTTTGAGTTAGCATCTCACTCATTGATCGGTTAGCTGCTACTCATGTGGTGTATCCAAACCTTCAGTGCAGCGCTACTGAAAATACACCCACAGAATCATTACATCTGTATTTATAGGGTAGTCACAGGGTGTTCCACAAAGTCGTGCTAGGATCTCAGTGAGGGGGGCTAGAAGCGTCGAGTCAAAGGTGCTTGACTCAGAGTGGCCGGCATTCTAACCAATCAGGACATGCCTTCGTCTGGCCCGTGTCCTGCACGTGACACATCCGTCCAAATGATGTGATGTTCGGTTATTAGGGGTGGCTGGCCCCCGAACAAAAACCTTGCGGGATGGTTGCTGGACTAGTCTGCATTGAGATTAGTGCCAGTTCCCGTGACGCTTAATCGCAAGTAGGACAGGTGGTATGCGAACCGTCCACCAATAAAGCAACACTTGCTGCTTTTTAAGACCTATCGTCTGTCCATCTGACAGCTTCAACCAGGTGCATGCATGTTGCTGAAGAAACCATTTGCCTTAGAGTCCTGCAGACATGGACTGGAGGACGGTGTCCCGAACCCGTATCACTATTGGACAATTGTGTTGTCGACGTGTAGAGCGCTGCTCTCACCCCAGGTTCTCTGGGACCTAGTAGGCGCATGAATTGGTTCCGACGTTGGACCCTGCATCGTACGTTCCAGACAACCAGGACAACTAGAAAATAACTTGGTGCACCGCTAGTCGAAGTGTAGAAATTCAGACAGCTGCAGGACAGAAATGAACGGACAAGCTGACCCCCCCCCCCCGGCGAGAACGCAGTCATATGGGACAAGCGATTAACTGGTAAACGAGGATACCCTGGGTGTGCGTAAGTGTTTAAAGTCAGTCCGAGCTCTGGTGACTCATTTATCAGGCGCAGGCTGTTGGCTGCAAACCCAGTGATAATATCTCCACCCCGGGATTTGGGTTCCTGTTCGGATTTCAAAAAATGGGACGAATGTCAGCCTTCTGCTTATGCGGAAGGGTGCCTTAGTTGTACGACAAACTCAATCCTGAGACAAGCAGTGGTCAAATTAGTACGTATCCACCACCAAGTAAAGTGATCAAGAACTACCACCCAGACCTTCCGAGTTCGACTTTAGGTTTCGGGGACGCAAGCAATAAAACCACTATCATCATCAGTGGTTTTAACGGTCACCCGATGACCTGCGAAAATAGAAGGTTAATAGGTACGCAAGGTAGGCAGTAGTTGATGCGTTAATCCACGAGTAGCATCCACTTTTTCATCGGGTAGGTTGAAAAAAGAAACCATGCACTGAAATCGGCACCTTGGATGCAAATGTGCCATTGAGCGCGCAACTGGACCAGTTCTATCACTGTCCCCTTTCATTCACAGGCAGACAATAGGAACAGTTCGCAGAAAGCAGCTGTGGAATTCAGTTACTCAGTCACTGTCTGGTGCTTACTGTTTGGTGTATATAGGAAAAGGCTTGTCTAAAGATATTTCATGCTCAGTCCTTGCCTGAGATATTAGGTTCCAATCCTGCCTGCCATGCATCGCATTCGAGGCCCACTAAACCAGCTACTTACCAAGGACCACAAGTGGACATGGTCAGATGAATGTCAACGCGCCTTTGACTCTGTCAAATCCATGCTAAGTTCCGATTTGCTACTCACACACTACGATCCATCGATAGAAATCGTTGTGGCGTCGGACGCCTCGAACTATGGAATTGGTGCAGTGATTTCACACGTATTTCCAGATAGCAGCCAGAAAGCCATTGCACATGTGGCCAGATCCCTGACTTCAGCCGAGCGCAACTACAGTCAGATAGAAAAGGAAGCCTTAGCGATCGTGTTTGCCGTTAAGAAGTTTCATAAAATGCTCTACGGCCGTAAGTTCACCCTACTGACCGATCACAAGCCACTTCTTGCTTTGTGTGGCTCGAAGAAAGGAATACCGGCATATACTGCCAACCGGCTCCAACGATGGGCCACTCTGCTTCTGGGGCACGACTTCAAGATAAAATACCAGTCCACCACCAGCCTCGGACAAGCTGACGCACTGTCCCGGCTGATTGATTCAAGCAGACCAGAACCAGAACGGCTCCAACGGCCACTCTGCTTCTGGGGCACGACTTCAAGATAAAATACCAGTCCACCACCAGCCTCGGACAAGCTGACGCACTGTCCCTCCCGATTGATTCAAGCAGACCAGAACCAGAAGATACCGTGGTCGCAACAATGGCTTTGGAACCAGAAGCTAACCATGTAGTTCCCGAAGCGGTTCGCATCCTCCCAGTGACTGCCGACATAGTCCACCAGGCTACCGACCAAGACCCTATGCTGCAGCAAGTCATAAAGTACCATCGCAATCAGTGGCCGCGTACCTGCCAGAAAGACGAACTGAGGCCTTACTTCAACCGGCGTGACGCACTATCGCTAGCCGATGGATGCCTGTTGTTTTCAGAACGTGTGGTCATCCCAAAGAAGTTACAAACAGCCTTCCTGAATCAGTTCCATAAAGGGCACCCGGGAACAAACAGGATGAAGGCCCTTGCTCGGAGTTATGTCTACTGGCCTTTGATGGACTCCCAGATCGAGCAAGTCTCGAAATCTTGCCTGCGGTGCGCTGAAGCATCCAAGTCACCGGTGAAAACCTACCTAAGCTCGTGGCCGCAACCGACCGAACCCTGGTCTCGTCTTCACATCGATTATGCAGGTCCAGTGGGTGGCCAACACTTTTTGGTCGTGGTCGACGCTTACAGTAAGTGGCCGGAAATCTTTCCGGTGAACAGCCCCACAACTGCCATTACAGTCCTGGAACTCCGGCGATTGTTCAGTCGGTTTGGAACGCCAGAGACAATTGTATCCGACAACGGCAGTCAGTTTACGTCGTCGGCGTTCGCACACTTTTGTCGGGAGTATGGCATAACGCATATTCGCTCGCCGCCGTTTCATCCACAGTCGAACGGCCAAGCGGAACGCTTTGTTGACACTCTCAAGCGGGCACTTCAGAAGTCCAGGGGGGAGGGACCAACGGAAGAGATTTTGCAAAGGTTCCTGCTGGCATATCGAGCGACGCCAAACCCCAACTCACCTGATGGAGTATCACCAGCAGAGGCACTGCTCCGAAGGAGGCTCCGAACACCGCATGACACTATCCGGCCACAAACGAAGCAGGCTGGTCACCGCAACACCAGAATGGAGGAACAGTTCAACCGGCATCATGGAGCAACTGCGCGCGCATTCAGCGAAGGCCAGAGAGTGTTGGTTCGTGACTACAGCGGCAGACGCCCTACGTGGACCCCAGGACTCATCCTTCGCCGGCGCGGCAAAGTGCTCTACGAGATTCAAGTTGGTCCAGCCAAGTGGATACGCCACGCGAACCAGATCCGGCCGACAGATGCGCCGATCCTGCCCACAGGACCGAGTGATATGAGTCTAGAAATGCTTCTGGACACTTTTGAACTCGGCACCATCCCAGGAAGTCAATCAGTTGCTTCGTCAGAGGCCCAGCCTGAGCACGGATTACAACCGCGACGCTGGACAGACAGGATCCGCAAGCCAGTGAGGCCAGTGCAAGTGAACCCCCGGCTTCGAAGCTACGTCAACAAACTTCAAGGTGGAGGTGTTAGGCAGGAATCCATGCGGATCCCACTATACCGCACGTCTTTAGGCGCTGCTGCGGCCGAGAAGGTTGGCCCAGAATTCGGGACGCTTACCGGTCCGGCATCCAGACGAGATCTGATTGGTCAACAATCTGGACCCAACAGCCAATCATGACCCAATATTTGCCAAGTGCCGGTTGCCAATGGCGCATCCAGAACGCGTCAGAAATTCCAGAAGGTTATAGCCGCTTACGCTATATATACGAAGCGCTGTACAACTGTTCCTGATTTCGTCTTGGGCGTTAATAGACCTTGTGCACCTTTGGTGGTTGTTCTGACGTGAACGCTAGCTTGGGAGGCTCAGACCAAGAACTAAGCTGAGGAAAATACCGTTATTACACTTCTTCACTGATTTCAGATACATTTTGAGCGGATACGCAGCCCTTTCACTCTCTCTGCATACATGCAAACATATGATCGGGTCTGAATAATCTCAGCCGTTTGTCCTAATCGGAACGATGGCATCTTCAGTGTGCACATCCGGTAACATTTTAAGCATATAACATACTAATTATCGAGTGCTATGCGAGGACCGAGGACCGCACAGGCACAAAATCTGACAACGGTAACTTCCCAAGAGGGACTGTTCCTAGAGAGACCATAACAGCCTCCGATTGAGAGGCCACCTTCAGAAAGCTGCCTTTGATGGGATACTTACTCTTCAGTGGATTACCTTATTCACTAATTCTCGATTGCCCGAATCAAGCGACAGCTTCTTAGATCTTAATTCACATCTTTTTGTGATGAAACCCCATATTTGAAAAGATCACCGTTGTTCGTAGTTGCTTTCTGCCGGGCGCTATTTATGCCGAACTGGCTTATCCTCCCATCAATTGTAGCGAATCTGATGTTAGCCAATGTGAGTTCGTTCTTCGCGTTAGTTTCCACCTGCTCGTTCCCAATAGCAGGGATCCTGACATTCTAGCCACCTCTGTAAGCTCTCATTCTTTCACTGAGTGAAAATAGCCTGTTTCCACTCTTCCCAATAATGGAATATTTGAGCATGATGCTCGCGTGGCCTATGGTCATTCTATTTGTATGTGGAGACCACAAAGTTGCAACTTCTTTCGATCCTGCTGTCCCTCGCTAACCCGAAGCATTTTCTCCAGCTCTGAAGGCTTCCATGTCTGAGGATCGGTCGATTACACTGTATTTTGTTTATATGCATTAAAAATCAGGCATGTCTTCTCGCACTCCGGTAACCAACCACATTACAAGGGATCAATGCGAGCTGAGCACAGCACTTTACGGGCCCGTTGCCATTCTACAGTAATTCCAGACGCCTATTTGTCTTGGACTTCGGTTATTACCGCTGCTGTTTCTTTATCGCCTAGTTACTCGTTTTATTTCTTCGTGGTCTAACAAAGTGTCCGCTGCCTATTCAGGTGAAACTGCCGCCTCCAACTCACCTTCAACCACCGCAGCGGGGCCGAGGAAGGGGTGGTTCATTCAGGGGAGGGAACAATGAACATATGGGTCGTTTCAACAGTCAGTCTGCCTTAAGCTACTATGCCCGTGATTCCTCTTCAGATCGCGAGAGCTCCGATCGTAGTGGCGGCAACAACTCACCGTCACCTATGAATCGAATGATACGGCACGCGTTACCGGATAACAGTCGGACTGGGCGTTTCAGTCGTGGAATGCCACCGCGCATGGGCTCTCGTCCACATTCCCAGTCACACCACGCTGCGAGTTTTCCAACTGGTGTGTATGAGCTGCCCTACAGGACAAGCAACAACTTTGGGGCACCTTTCGCAAATCCTTACTCTCAGCAATATGCGCCACCTAGACAAGTTTTCAATGCTAGACCGGGCTTTCGTCAGCCAGGTCCGCCTCGGCCAGTCTCGGGTGCTTTCCTCCCAGCCTGGCGTGGTCCGAATTCCCGCCGCTAGATGAAACCGCTGGTCAAAGAAATGCTCTCTCATCTTCAGTTCAGTTAGACCACGCACGAGGCTTGCGCCTTCATGTGACTTCCTGTTTTTATCCTCACTCGCACCAGGAATATCACACAAACTGTCTGTTACTCAGCATTTCTTTGGTTCCCATGGGGACGAATTCCGTTTCTTTTTGTAATTGCATTTGATGAGACAATTTTTAGCTCTCTTTGATACAAAGATTGTTCTTGTTTCACCACTACTCTTGTTTTCTGTTTCCTGTGGGATCACAATGGCGCTTATATCCTAAACAGGGCATCTGTCGATGTTATCGGTGGAAGATCGAAAACCGCAATCAGTAGTTTCGATAGATATCCAACCTTCCGGATTGAAACGAACTCCTTAGTGGTCAAATTGTTTGTTGAACGCACAGGTTTTGCTGCAAGCGACCTGATGACTTAACCAATAGAGTCGCCAACCCGAACATGATCCAGGAAAATCTATCAGAACCCCGGCCGGGAAGGACTGTCAACTGTAAGAAAGACGATATACGTATATTCATGTCAGTATTTGTGTATCCTGTCTTCAAGGGTGCATCCGATTGTGTTAACTTCAACGTGCATATGCAATAGGATGCCACTTAGAATATCGCGAATCTAGCGCTCTCAAAGTGTATACGGAACTATGGGCATGTACGAAATTTTTCAAAAGTACCCCGACAAAAAGTATCCAATAAGGGATTCCACCTCTCTTTTTGTCAACCCGCATTGCCGCGATACGGTAGAATTTGAAGAGTGAAAATTCGGGAGACAACCTTGTCGACTTTGAGTGTGCAGACAGCGTTGTCATTTTTTGAGGAAAAAGGAAACAGAGAAGTGCAAACATCACTAGAAAGGTTGACCAGGGTCGTCCAAATTTTTGCAATGGTTCTCGCAACCATAAAGTGTATAGTGAGGCTTCACGGCGTAGTCTTTGAAAGTGTCTTTAAGAATTTAGTGAGATATACTGGAGGTTGTAGGGCACTATGCGCATCTCAGAAGTTTCATCAAAACCGACGCCTCGGAATCATAGCTGGAATCGGCTGGAACTAAAGGCTTTGCAACGATGTCAGGAAACTAGTGTTCAGCAAATCAACAGGCACCTCGCTTGAGGACTTCACCTCCTACTGGCAGTTAAGATGTTCCACCGACGCCGACATACCGTCAACCGAGAAGAACGTTGTTTTTCGTGCTTTATTAGGAACGGCAAAAAACCTGGATGTGGGCAAACTTGAAATTGACGCGAGGGAATGAGAGATCTTACGAAGGGATAATGTCGGCGCTATTCGGTCGCCAGGACGGGGACCCACGTGACCTCTGTGCTTGACTGAAGAAATCGTGTGATAGAGTAGCTAACCGATATTTGTGGAATTTATACTGTCAGCTCCCATCTGAATGAGTATTTGTGTTGGCAGCACGCTTGTAGTAGACCGGTGCTAGATCCTCTTGTATTATGGAATTTCATTTAAATAAATTGACATGGATGTGCGGCCAAAGTGATCTTATCCGGTGCTGCTGTTAGTGATGATGGTGTACACAGAGTTACTTTCCGTTAGATGCCTTGATATAAGGTTACACACACAGGCTAAACACACACCGACGACCACTGATTGGGGATGGGGTGTTTGCAAGATGGCCACATTCATATACGTCTCTTTTGAACAGTCCTGTCCTGGTGCTGTCCTCCTCATATCCACATCTGAATAGGTAAACGTGTTCGCGTTTGGGTGGTGTGATTGGCTTGCTCGACGTACCCAGTGCTTCTCCAAACCCCCGTTAGCGTGGACGCACCAGAATAATTGGGCCAGGAGATTAGGAGGACCGTTCAAACGAGTGATGTGAATGTGAATCGTATGAATCCCGCAACTACCTAAAACTCGCTGATTACAAGTCGACGATTCGGCCAACAACGGAGGTAACATTATTCTCCTTACCAATGAACTGCCTCTTAAATGCACAGCTCCAAATCAAATCGCGCATGGCTTGTCATATCGGGGTGGGAAGCCAGTTGAGGGCGCCTACATGTGCTTCGGCGTTATCGAATTGGTCATCCTAACTCCAGTTCTCTGGGTCATTCCGCTGGGTTCCCAAGTCTGGTGCTGAATAAAAATCACCGGATCAGACGATTCCCGGACATCCGGCACCCTGGTGATAAGGTGAGAGCCTCGGGTTCCTTCCTGACATAGGTCCATTCCTAAATTGGAATGGGCAAACTAGCGATATTTCACTTCTTGCGCTTCCTACGGATGGTATGGCAGTATGTGCTGGTGTGCTTCTGCTAAAATGGCGCGTATGACTTTCCAATGCTTTTTACCCGTTGAAACACTGTCATATCCACAATAGCGTGAAACTTCTGGCTCGTTGAGGGTCGAGACAATACCACTCGCCGGAACACTACACGTTGTCCGTCTAACCATTGGTATGCACATGTGGGTAGTTTAAATGGTTGTGAAGAGATGTGTTTTCCTTCCTTTAATTCTGTAATAAAGACCTATTTCGACCTTGTCATACCAGAAAACCTAAACTCTATCTGTACTAAATTGCTTCTGTCCACCGATTGGTCTAGCCCAGGTTATCGCGATTCTATCGTAGACACTTTATGTAAAACAGAAATAGTCAAAGTTGAGGTTGAAAGTCTAAGCTGACCATTTTCATGAGGACACACAAAGAAAGCAAAGCTCATTTCCAAGGACAATTATTTTCCGCACACTAATATCCCTAGATGAGTACTAATGTGCATCCCCAAAGGGCGCCTTTTTATAGAGGGATAACCGTGTGACGATTGCCTCCAGCCTCTTATCATTCGAACTTGTATAGTCATTAGGCTCCCTACACAGTTCACTCAAAAGTTATGAAGATACTTGTTTCGTAGATGATCCATCGATCCGGCTTTTAGCGCAAACAATAAAAAGTGACAGTTCATAAGTAAAACAGGTTTCTGCTAAAATCAAACTACTGTGTCCCCTGCAGTGCGACTGCCCATAGCGCTAGAGCTGCTAACTTTGGCAGGCGTCCTCAAGTTCCCGTCATAGTTCGGTTCCAAAAACCGATCAGAATAAATCTGTTCTCACACCGTTATTGTCCTTCTGTGTCCTTTTCAAACAAGCAGTCGACGTAAATGTCACACCAAGTCCCAGCCCTCCACCCATCTAGACCGTCCGTTTCCAACCGGTGTGTCCAGTGTAAGTAGTGGTTTTCCGTTGTTTGTTCAGTAATTAACTGTCTACCATTTGCAGGGTCACCCAGGGTATCGTGAGTATTCGGTGTTTGACGGAGGTCTGTGTCTCACTGTCTTTTCAGTTTTCTTTCAGTTGAGCGGTAACATCAACCACGAGAAACTCATCTATCCATTATCATTTTTGTGTGTGTGAAATTCATCAGTTCTTTGCTGTTCAATGCTAGGAGGAACGTTGCTCATGAATTTTTAGAAAGGTGCTTTTGCTGCACTGTGAGCAGCCAGGATAAGTAAAATAAATTGGACTGAACCAGGGAAATGTAGAAGCCTGTTAAAAGACACTTTGCTTTTATGGCAAACCGCTGTATCAGGCAACGGCACAAAAGGAAGGAGGCTATAAACATAGGCAATGAGAAAAGAACATACTACCCACCCAGCTGTGTCCATTGGTGGGCGGAAATTATCCGTGAACCAGTGATGTCACGCCACCGTTCTCCAATCAGGCCTTCTCTATTCCTAAACACACCTATGTCTTCATTAGAATCCAACGATAACTAGTGTTGATTCCCTGCTCTTTGAGGGTCTGTTGCAGCCCTGTCATGCCAACGCCTGCTTGTAGTCTGTGGATCTTGAAGCGCACAAAATTCTGACGATGCTGAAATCGGTCTACCTTAAGCCGGTATTGACTTCTCCTTTTGTTACTCAACTGTACAACTCCGTGTACAATCAGTTTAGCGAGACAGCCTACTGAAACAGTGACAGACAAGATGCAGTTACCTGCCTTATTCAATATGTACCCCGTATCGCTTGACCCTTCAAAAAATGATGCAGAGTGAGTTCAGGGAACCCCGCTGGTCCTACAGATGAGCCAATCCTGTGGGTCCTAAGTGCTCGGACATAGCTTCCCAAAAATATCGTTCCCCTAGGTTGTTTAGCGTGATGACTCCCTTGGCTACCTCCAAGTGGAAGCCCTGGCAGCTGGTATTTTCAGCTACTGAGGAATTTCACCAGTCGATCATTCCATTCCGAAATATACACGGGTCGTCATAAATAATCTGTTACTTTAGCTTGCATTTAGACAGCGTTAAAATTTCGTTTCAGAAGGGCTTGGTGAACAATCTGTAGCTTTTATTTGGACAAGCCCTTCTGAAATGGTGACCTCTCAATCGGTTCCAAACCCTTTCCAGCTTGAAAATTTCTTTCACTTAACAGTATGATTTAGCACAAGTCGTGTCACGTGGAGTTTGATTCGGAATCTGTACAATCAGGCATAATCAAAATGAAAACGACCTTGAAAAATGGCATCTAACCGTCAGGTTGATTCATCCGATACACCCGTTCGGGTTAGGTGTTCGGTAGTGCACCAAAAGCATATTTGATGTACATCTCTTGGCAAATGTTTTCGTCCAAGAAAGAATAGAAACTGGTATAAGCCACACTTACGACATCGATATTCTTACCAAACGGACAACTGAGACTACTTTTACGCGTCTTTAGCACCATAAGTCTGCACTGTTCATCACCCACAACTCTGACTTCTTTCAAAAGCAAAATGTCCCCGCAGCACACATATCAATAACTGTCATCCACCGTGACGTTTGTTGTCAGATGCCCAAATCTGACAACGCAGACGGCTTGCTTGTGGATCGTGGTTAAGGTATTCACATCTAGAAACTCCAAAAATAGCAGATTACTCTCGACGACCGTGTGTTGCCATTCAGTGATATCTCGAACAATCAATATTCCTGTCTTCACATACGAAGGAATTCATGCTTTCCCCGGTCACTGGGATGTGGATTAACAATGTGGCCAAAACGACTGAAGTGGAAAAATAGAAAAAACCGCTTTTATTCTTGCCCACAATACTCATGCAACAGTTGAACAGTCTCTTCGTTGTTGAGAGGTAAAGTTCAAACGTAGAGCAGAGTTGCTGAAAGTTTTTGATAATCTGGTGGGTTACCCAAATCAGTGTATCCCAACTTTGTCAGCAATGGTACTCTGGCGACGCGAATGAAATCCTGGGGCAACACAGATCCCGGATTGGCCCATTTCGCAAGAGATTCGTTGTGGATTTTCCTCATAAACTGTCGGGTGCTGGGTTCATAGCTAAATAGGATAGAAATTTTATAAGCAGTGTTTGAGCGATTCAATCTCGCGGGTCTAATGAACATACCTGCCATTTACGGGTTTACGACAACTCATTCTAACCGACGTTGGAAATCACCAGGCATTCCGTTATCCCGTGACAATAATAGATCTTATGTGTCAACATTTGGACCATTTTCCCACCCAGTATTTTTGGATTCATTGTAAGCACTGAGTCGTTGATTGTGTCACACTTGTCAAGTCATCTGAATATCCTGCCTGAGTGGAATATGTATTCACTTCTACCTTTTGAAACATGTCACGGTCAATTTGGTTACTTCGCGTCCAAGCGGTGTAGCAACAGACGGAAGCTTCACTCTTATCGCAGCTCACTATCCATGTGTTACCAAGACCTTTTGGGGATTAAACTCCGGACTTTTAACACACGAGTCGAGTATGCTGTCACTAGTCCACCGATGCGTGCTGAACGGACTGAATTTATCCTATTAGACGAACGTTCAAGTTCAGCGATGTGACTCTTTCAGAGCTCCAGAGGCGACCGTACAGCTTTGGTGGTCAGGTCGGCATTCTGTCCCCCAGAGTTTCCCCGTTAGTAAAGGTCGTGGGTGCCTAAAACCCACCGAATAAGTTTTACTTCACTGTGTGTTGTTGGAAGACTCATCTGATTGGCTTCAAGCGCATCTAAAAATTCACGCGAGAGTTCCATCGATCGTTACTGAGCCGTCGCTTGGGGCGTTTTGCGAACTTCAATATGGTCGCGTTCATCTGCTCTGGTGCGAAACGCTCACCTCATACGTCAGATGTCCGGAGTTTGCATCCCGTCAGGGTCGGGGATACGCACTGTTACGAAACTGAGGTCGGTCTTGAGAGAGCCGTACACTACGCGTTTCATCCTGAATATGAGTCATTAGAGGCATAGCAGATTGGGATTGCCTGCTGTGTTCAGTTTACACTGCTGACCTCAACAGGTCTGTTATAATCTAACTGGTTTCTTCGTTTAGTACGTGTGTCGAAGCAGGTTCTCTCGTTTAGGACCTTGAGTACCCTGAAGTTAGGAACTGTCCTGACCATTCACTGGTAGTTAGATTCATAAAAAATTGGAGCACACTGGCTGAACTATGTAAACACTGCCTGTTATTGTACATTCAAGAGATTTAATCAGTGCAAAACTCTAGTCTGCGTTGCTCTACTGTGCCATGGCTTGGTAGGTCGTCTCCGGTAAGGCTGCAAAGAAGGCTTCCAAGATGAAGGTTCCGAAGGCTGACAAGAAGAAGAAACAGAGGAAGGAGAACTATGAGGTATACATCTACGGGGTACTGCGTCCGGTCTACGTTGTCTCTCCTTCAACGTCTCTGAAAACGATGAATGGCTGCAGCAAAGGTGGTAAGACTGAGGTCAAGGCGAAGACCAGGTCCTCGAGTGCCGGTCTCCAATCCCCTGTTGGCCGTATGCATCGTCTGCTGCGCAAGGGCAACTGTGCCGGGCATGTTGGTGCTTCTCCGTCTTCCAACTACTGTAACTATCCACAATTGTGGAATAGCTAAAACGCGAAATCATGCCAGCAAACTTCCAGCCGTGGGTCACCACGCATCTCAATGCACGTTGACTCACTTACATACCACGGGAGTCAATCGTTCGAAATGATCAGGACAGTTACTGATTAGTCGGACAAACCAATCACAAAGCTCAAGCGTGAACACATCCACCCTCCAGGTGTCTAGAGTTTCGTGGCTAATGATATGCATTGCTGATGACTCCAATTCCAGTCTAGTGCTTCCCTCCTCTTAGTGTGGGCTCACTAAAATAATCACACCAAAATAGGAGGAAGGCTGTATGTATGTACGTGAACTTCGTTAATTCAGTGCTTGACTGATGCAGTGACGTGTCCGGATGCCAGGCACTCTGAAAACCGGTCACTGTGGCCCACGCACCACACGAAGGCATACCTTGGTTGGTCTGAATGCCAACCAATCAGGACCAAGCATTTGTGACTCGACGCTTCCCGCCACGTCAGCCTGTGGAACATTCACTGATAACCCTGTAAATACGGATGTAATAACCTTCCTTTGTCACGAGAAAGGACTGTCTCAAGCTACGCATCTTCCGATATAACATGGTGGGTGGAACAGCAAGCGACCGTTTGCACTACACAACAACTAGTGACAATCCAAACTCATGGTATCAGTTTCGGCAGAGCGACTACAAGTAAATTTACTGCAGCGACAAAAGCGTTTCGAGGAGGCTGATGCACATTATGTCAATGCACGCGACAAAAACAATCGAACCACCGTCTTCTTCGAGAGATGCTGTTGTCCGTGAGATTAATAAATTTGATTTCGACCCTGAATCTGGACAAGTTTCTGCAATTCCGCTCAAGCAACCTGAGGATATGTTTGGAACCAACTTTGCCCAGTTTAATGTTGCACGGAAAGTTCGACTGTTGCTGCGGAAACTGAGTATAGTTGGAAGTGTTGTGTTTGCAAATTTCATGCTCCTCAAACCTTCTCGTGATCTTGACTTCGCAGATTCAATCAAGATTCTGAACCAGATATTCGGTAAGTAGAGTTCCTTGTTCAGAATCCATTATCAGTTTCTCAAGGGTAGCAAAAGGGAGACTGGAGATTTTATCATGTATGCCGGTGTGGCCAACAAAGGGTGCGATCACTCCAAGCTCAGCACTATGACTGAGGATTAATTCAAATGTCCCATCTTCGTGGCCGATATACGATCGATGTATATATTTGGACCCGGCTACGGAAACGAACTAAACGGGTCTGTAGTTGGCACTTCAGAAACTCACCACCAAACGCTAGTATCTTATCAATCTCAAGGCTGATGCTGCAGTGATTGGAGTTCCCACTTCTAGTATTCAAAGCAACTTCCAATAGGAAATCGATTTCAAAATGGACCCCAAGAAAACAGTCCACACCTTGTCGGTTTTGTGACGAACGCCACTTTTCAATCTCAAGGGCTGTAGTGATTGGAGTTCCCACTTCTAGTATTCAAAGCAACTTCCAATAGGAAATCGATTTCAAAATGGACCCCAAGAAAACAGTCCACACCTTGTCGGTTTTGTGACGAACGACACTATTCACGCTACTGTCCCTTCCGGAACCACAGGTGCAGCGAGTGACCAGAAAGTAGAATGCTAGGGGGGCTCGCACAGACACCGGACTGACAAAAGGATGGACTCAGGTGCCGTAATCACTACATCCAAGACGTAACAAACCGGTGGACGAAACTTGGTCAGAGTGCGCTCTTGAGGATAATGTTGGTATCTCAAGTAGATGGTCGCTGGTTTCTACGTTGAGCTGAGTGAATGTATCATCACCAATCGAGGTGCGGTGTGAGTGAGCGTGGTAGGACGTAGCGATGGGTCGTTGGTTGTGCGCTGAGTGTTGATATACGTGCTGCTAACCGGGGCTGACGTACGGCTGTTTGGCTTTCATCGTGGCAGTTCGGGAGCGAGAAACTATTTGACATCACGTTTAGCGCAAATAACCCTGTCGCCGAAGAGGACTCGAAAGATTGTCTCGCGTACAGCAATCAGAGTGATTGTGATCACCTTACTATATGATCAAACACAGAAAGCAACAAATAAATCGAGTTTTGGGGAATATTGAGGTATAAATTCAAAAGAGGATTTTTAAGTCCTCGTAGAAGTTGTATGACGTAGGGGCTCTTAGAGAGTACCCATACAAAATGCCTCGAAACCTACGATTTTCTTTGGTAAATGGTCTACTGGTCACAGACAAGCGATGTAAGGCAGAATGTTCTGACCATTAAGCAGTGCCCGTCGATGAAAGTCGATAACGGGGAGTAAACCATTCTCTCTCTGTGTAAAGTCTGTGGTTCACAGGCTTCTTGGGACCAGTCACAAAGACGGTTGGCAGCGATCAATAAAGCGTGGTAACGACCGGATGACTTAGCGTTGGATCGAGCCGGGAACTGAAACAAATCAGCTGGTGAACACGATCAGCGGAAATATGTCTTGCCACACTTTCGTGAACCAAGGGTAGCAAAAGTGACCCTAATGAACCAACGGTCGTGCTTCAAAAGTGATTAAATCAGAAGTCGTTCGCTAAACCTTAGTAGTCAAATTCTGTGGACAGCACCTTGTCGCCTATAGATGTGTAGCTACCCTTTCGCCACATACATGACTATACAGGTCACCGCCACTCGCTGGATCACGAGATCTATCTTTTTTCCTTGCTCTCACAAATCACGCCACATAACCGTGACTTACTTGACTACACAGCTCACAGTCGAGCCCTAGATCCCAAGACCTCGTTTTTTTCCCTACGCGTACAAACCACGATACACAAGGGTGACTCATCCGATATCGACTGTCTACCGTCTTATACGGCAGCAACAAGTCATGTGCTGATACCCAAACACGCAAACGTTCCTACAAATAGGATAACAGCACAGCAACACGACACAACTCAACGGAGCTTCGCACGTCACCCAGCTCGGAGCAGAGCCACTTAGGACTTACGGTGTTTCACTCACGGATACTCAGGAATACGTATGGCTACTACAACAGCGCAGAAAACACGAAACCTGCATCCGGACTCACAACAGGATTTATCAACCTGAATCTGCAATACGATAAGTCCCCTTCTTCGCATATACACCTATTGTAATAAGTTTTACTCAACAACCTGATATTTTAGTGCTCCCAGTTTTCTTGTTCGTATAACTAATTTTCGGGTTCTTTTAGAGCATCAACAGATGCATGGTCTCACGGACAGCCTTTATCAGAAAATCCGAGGATGGCAAAGGGATTGACTGGGAAGCGCATCCGTCGATGGTTCTGTTAGCACAGTGCTCCGGTATGGGTCAGTAAAAGAAATTCATCTTTTATGTTAATGTGTGACCAACGACCGCTTATTCCTTTGGCTCGTAACTACCTAAAAGGAACTGTAGGAGCAGACGAGGAACGCACACAAAACATATAAACTTTGTTGGAATAGACTATAAGGAAGACACAAATGTTCGGTCTTTTGCCACGTGATCTGAATTCAAGCGGAACGGTCATTTGAATCCCGAAATCTTGAACTGGGATCAGAGATCTTGGATATTTGATAGTAGGAGGCTTTCGCTCTTTAGTCATCATCGAGGAAAGGTTCACACAACACAAGATAGTCCGGAAGCAGCTGAAGCACATGAGAAGTAGCTCCAGAAGCTGTATGATTTTCCCAAGAAAGCGCCAAATCAAGGGTGACCACACCCGAGGCGGAGTCCAACTTTAACAGACGAGGAATATGTACTTAGTTGTTGTTGGTTGAAGAGTTTGTGTAAAATTCACGTTCATATTACTCTCGTTTGAATAGTTGTACTCCTGTACTGGCATAATTATGCTGGTGATTACACACCAAAGGGAAAAGCACTGGACTCAAGCTCCTTTGTAATGGAGATCATCGGCAGTCCATATCCTTGGCCGTGCGGACAGTACTCAAGCATGAGCATGTTTGACCTTTCAGACGTGAAAATCCAAATTTGTCCATCATGTGCTGGTAACACGCTCATTCCGAACTTCACGTGTATGGTGCTGAAACCCCGACACGATCAGTGATGTGCATTGCTGATGCGCTCCAGCAAGAAGGCTTCCCTCCTTTAGCGTGGACTCAGCAGGACAATTACACCAAGACATCAGAAGGATTGTACAAAAGAGAGTGATGTGAACGTGAAATATTCAATTATTGCTACGAATGATGCACAGTGTGAATAATGGCTGCTTTCTTCATTTGAAATTTTCCATCAGGAGTCAACCGGTTGGTTTGGAAAATATTAATTTGTATGTTTGTTTTGTGAGAAACAAGAATTCCGATACCACTTGGAAAGAGTTCAAGAATACATCTGAATAGATCGAACTTCGGAAGTTAATGCAGGTAGGTCTTTCGTTTGCATATCTCTCTTATGGTTGGTGTAATTACAGTCGACCCCGTATCCAACCCAATTCTGTCGATGCATTAGCATTTCTATAAAATCACGCATATATACAATCACTTATTTGTCTGTGAACTAAGCTATCGTTGATGTGAAACGCGTTTGAATCAGAGTACTTGGGAAGATTATCCATTCAGTTCTGTTTTCACCCAGAGTTTTCACTCAGAATAATGCTGTTCTACGGTATGGGGGCACAAAGAGGTTGTCGTTTCATGTGACAAAAATGCTACTGTTACTGAAGATGATGTACTGGTGTAATGGTGATACTACTGATGAGGAGTAGTATGTTTTCTTCTTGTAACTTCGCTTCATGTCTCTTGAAAAGGGAGATCTGTTGCGGAATTTGTGGAGTCGCTTTGTAGCGCTTGCTTGGATTTGAGCAACAGTCAATGGAAACCCTGAAAAGTTCAGGACGGCGCGTTCAAGAGAAGATGGGTGTTCAGTTTTTGTAAATAAGATGAAAATGAGAGTTTTGCTTCCCAGTCCAATAGTCTGTAACTGGTCAGTTGGCATTTTCTAATAAATAACTCCGCGGCGGAGACCTTCTTCCTTTCACTGGTAGTTACTGGTCAAGTAAGTCAGTGAAAAAGCCCATCATATGATCAAGTCGGTGACCAAATAACTAAAAGTTCTCAACTGACGCTATTCTTTTGAAAATGGAAAAATTAGCGCCATACTCAGATGCAAGCCAGTTTGCTGAAATAGTTTGTTTGTGTCATGTATATCAATATACTACTTGGTCATTGATTAGCATCAATCAATAAAGCCAGAAAGCAACTTACGGATTAAGGTTTGTGAGGTTACCCAGAATGGTCTCGTGTTTCAAGATTATTGGGTCCCAGGAGATGCCAAGGAAGTCTAGGAGATTGGAATGATAGGAAAGATTCATTCAGCATTTGGAAAATCAAGTTTGACGGATTCTCCCATGGTCGTAAACGTTGAGAATCTAACTCAGTCTCGAAAGTGCCACGTTTAGTGACTTCAGGAATATTCGTGGAGTTTTCCTCCTACTATGCTTGATATCTAATCTTTCGAGCAGCAGCAAAAATTCAAGGAGTTTAAGTGGTCATTGTTTGTTCTATCATGTGAATTGAAATTCTTGAGAGTCAAGGTACTAGTGACCGATCAGGAACGTCACCGATCACCCCATCCTGATTGGGCTGGGAGAAGACTTTGCAGGACTGATCAGCACGGAAACAGTTGACAGATTGTGATCGAAGGTCATGGTAGTCAGCTTGCTACTGTCCAGTTCCACATAACCTCATGAAAACCTTCCAGGTTGCAGGAAAACAATAAGTCCCGAGATTCTTGCTATTGAGCCAGATTTTTCGGATTTCTGGTGATGAATAACTAAATAAGTTGAGTAACATTCAGAAGTCTTTTTCGAGCACACCTGGCACAATAGTGCCCTTACTTCTAATAATAATCAGGATGGACAACCTGCAGTAGTTGAATCGCACGTGTGCCGTATCCAAGTGGCATGTTAATTTGCTTCTGTTAACCTCGACGTCACGTGGTTGCCCATCTCAAATATTTTTCACCCGTATCGTCGGATCAATAAAGTTCGAACAATTACGTGGCTGCACACAGATGAAACAATAAACCTCGGTTGCCGTGCTACAGGTACTGACGAAAAGAACTGTCATACTGAAAACATTGAATCTACCTTGACCCCTTATTGCTTACTTCGCCGGTGTACTTTTGCTTTTCTGTACCCGTCACACCTTTCGGCAAAGGCCGTCCCGTCAGGCACTTGTGTATTGAGATGTGTGAATGTGTGGATGGGCTCAGCTGACCTATTTACCCATGCGTGTTCGTGTACCTGCCTTGACTTGTTTTCTCATGAGTTTCGTGCGATCGTACAGAACAGGGGACTGTAGTTTAAAAGGACGGCCGCAACCCACATTGCTGAGCCGTTTTTTGGTGTGCGGACGTTGGCACTGCACTGTTCCGGTAGGCGACAGACTTGTACAGTTGACGTTACGAACTTGGATAATCGAGGTTTGTTGTATTTACCCTACCTACCCTTGTGTGGATAACGCCGTAGAATTTCGAACCCGATTCTCCCTTTTTATATTCGGGATTGCCGAACCTACACATCGCCTAAAGTTCCGTATTGGGAACCCCAACAAACACTGCATCATCACATGAAATAGTAAACGCTAATGCGACTACTCATAAGTATACGATGAAAAGCGGTTACTACTTATGGATTCACGGTTGACAAACCACTATGGACATGCAGCTAGGCGCGAAAAAAACAGTGACTTGCTTATTTTGTTTACTGTTCGTTGTTGTTGGCGTTTATGATCGTTCCTGGTTGTTTATAGAGATTCAGCATCACCCACCTCAGCGTCATACAGTTGTAATGTATCTTTCTTTGCAGTTCTCTCGAAACGAAAGAAGAAACCTCCATATCACCACTCTGGGACTGTTTCACATGCTTCAATGTTTGGCTACGTGGATGCGAATTTCACTGGTAACCATTCAATCGGAGATCTATGAAAATAACAACCACAGTAGAACCAGCCACAACGCCTTCTGGATCACCAGAAATGCGCAACAAGGAGCGAGCGGGAATAGATGGGGTGGTCAGTTCGACAAATGCACTAGGTTCTTGAATCCTGATTTCAGACAGACAGTACACATCAATAGAAGGCTAGTCCAGCATACATACAACAGTCTGTTATCCAAATGAGTGTACTGTTGTCGAAATCAGTCCAATTTGGGCTGAACTGGAGCATATGGTTAACGGAAACTCGGGGACTGAGCCTACCTGATAAGCCCCGAGAAGGGCGAAACCGGTCGTAGGCTGTCGACGGATTTTCAGCAACGTTATGAGTAGTGCTTTGCAAATATATAAGTCTGTTATCCAGTTTGTTTCTGAGTACCCAAGTTAAAGGTTTCCAGTTAAGCTGAGTGTTAGATGTGAAGAATGTGGCCATGACGACCGAGTCAACTGTAAATATTGCATCTACCTGCAGTGGGCGGCGGCGTCAGACTCTAAGTGGAAATGTGGCTAGAAACCGGGTGAGGAGGGGAAGGAGAGCGACTATGTGAGAGAGCATGAATGAATGCATAAGCAGTAGACGGTTTTCAATTCTCCATCCCAATGTTGCAGCACGTAACGCGATCCGGTACCACGCGACGCCTGATACAGCACGAGATTGTTTTTTATGTGTAATTCATGGCTGTACGTGGGCTTGGATGCATCCATGGCGCTTACTGGATGGTAGAACGACTAGGGTCTTCAACCAATGCCTTTGTCTCAAAATCCTTAGCACAAGGCAGCAGTGGTTTGAATAAGGCCGCCAGAGCAACCTATATTTTAAGTGGTGATTCATCACAAACGTTCCAGTCCACTACCTGGCGGACCTGGATCGACACATTGACCAACCTAGTATGAGAGGCCCTGTGAGTGCCACACACACTCCCAAGTTTACCTTAATTGGTTATACATGAGTACAAACTGTCTATTTCCTCGAGGCAAATGAAATGGATTCTTTTGTAATGTACTACACATTAGGTTGCTGAAAATCCGTCGAGAGCCCACGACCGGTTTCGCCCTTTTTAGGGCTCATCAAGTAGGTGCAGTCTCCCCGGGTTTCCGTCTACCTTATGTTATACTGGATTCCTCTTATATACCCTAGATATTATGCAGTGCAGACGCTTCTTATCATTTTTAGGGCCATCAAGTAGGTGCAGTCTCCCCGGGTTTCCGTCTACCTTATGTTATACTGGATTCCTCTTATATACCCTAGATATTATGCAGTGCAGACGCTTCTTATCAGGGCTGTTTAAATTGAGGAGCACTTCGCACGCACGCTCAAATACGTGCTGCACAGCCTAAAGATGGTAGGTGGTTGATACTATCACTCACCAAATAGCTTTGTCGTCTCTTCCTTCGGATTCATAACGAGATTTTCGTATCTCATGGTGAAGCATTTTTGTGGGCCGAGATCCTGGCAGTCACGGATTATGGATGTTACAGTCTCTTCCCAAATGCGTAATCCTTCAAGTGGTCGATCCCTTTTGAATTGCGGATTGAAGCCACGCCTAATGAAAAGTGGTAGAAAGGAAATGGAGCTAACTAGTCCCGAATTCTATTATTTACTATTTTTGGGTATGAGAAAACTCAAATGATTGGATACTTCGACCTAAATCAAGTCTTTAAACGATGCCTTCTCTGCTTCCAGATATTTTCGATGAAGGCAAAGTCATATTTGTGCTTTCATCTGCAAACCAAATTATTGGGTCTCGAAAAATCGTCCTCCGAATTTCAATTATGAGACTAACTTTTGTATTCCCCTCTTATTTGTATTCCACGTTGTTTTTCTGCTAAACTGAGAAAGGAAATTAGGCAGACAAAACTCTAGCATATCACCAGATGTCAGGCGAAAATGGTAGGCTAGAATCCCGGTGAAAGTAGGTTAACCTCAAACGGTACAGTTCGACACGATGCACAAGGCTACCTTGATGAACAAACGGACACTAACTGAGGTAGTCACATGAAGTGATTTCACTGGGAGCTACCCTTTGGCCACTGAATAAAACTCAGGTTCTAATTTTCGGGGTCGCCATTTGATATGGCAAACCAATGGATGGATATGAGATACTGACTCAGCGTTCTATTGAAAATCTTTGCATCCCAAACGGTATTCATATCTTTGTTATTAGAAAAATCAGTCGTTTAAACTCACTGAAACCTTACAATATGGTTAAGCGTGACTACGTCTTCTTTTATGGGCGCAGTTCGTCAAGCCTAAATGACTGCTTGCTGGGACAACCATAAAAGGCGTGAACAAACATAAACTCTGGATAGCACGAATTAAAACACTGAAGCTGATGTGCAAACAAGGATCACATCAGAGGAACACATTCAATTGGTCAGAAGCCATTAGGATTTCAAAACCAACGGGTCTCGTTGAGTGAAACGGGTACCCAATTGAGCAACTTCAAGTCATGTTTGCGTCAAAGCATCAATCCTTATCATAACTTTTGGGTCGAGTGATAAATTAGTGTTCGTTGATATTAGACTGTCCGAGGTGATACGACCCGAGAGACATGCAGCAATAAGACGATGCCCTGCTACATTGATTGTCCGAAATCGAACCCCGGCCAACAACCAATCGTTAATTCAAGGAATTTCATCACAAGTCAGTGTGAATCACATAGCACTTATACTTACGCTTACGGCCCCGTGAGTGGTTTAAGTGATATCCATTCAACAGCTGAAAAGTGGTGTGCACCGTCTGATTCATTAGTCAAGCTTAACGGTTTTAGCTTTCAGCCTGCATATTAGAATTCACTCAACTATCCCAGTGGGATTTTATACAAGCTTTTGCTCTCTTATGTTTTTTCAGCAAACAATGGGATTCCAAAATCATCAGCATGAGTGGTATGCATCATTTGATACAAACATCTTTCCTTACTGAATTTGATGAAAGTTGCCCTTGCAAATTGTGTCAATTTACCACCCAACCAGTTCTCGACCACCGCGCGATCCAGAAACAACGCAAAATTTCCATTTCACCAACGTGGGCTATATACGTTTAGGTCTTTGGTCACTCTGGACACCATTTGACAGCCGTAGTGAACGTCGGAGATGAAACAGTCGGTTTTCCCTGTAAGGATAGATAGGCGTAGCCTTTGGACTCCACTCTGCGAGAAGTTGATCCGAAAACTAACCTTATTGTAATTTCATGCAATGATTCAGTCATAAATGGTATCCAGTAATTCGTGGTAACTTGTTGCTTTCACTTATTTTTGCGGTCAAATGATTCTCAAACAGTGTGTAAGAGGACAAGGCAACACGTGCGTACGTTTGCTTCTTCTGTGCTGCTCATTACCTTATCAAGTTTCAAGAGGCTCACTGACCCAGACTTTGCCAGAATTACCATGTTCCATAGGGGTACAAACCTGTTTTTCTCTGTGACTGTCGTTTATCTAGCCAGCATCACTATATATTCATACCTTTGAAAGGGGAACCTAGCCTGAAATCAGTGGAGTCACTAGCTAAAACCGAATTGGCATAAACTTGAGTGTACTTCGCGATTTCTTACAACTTGGGTTAAAGTAGATCACAAGGTTTACGGAACTTCGGGGACTGCTCCTACATATCGACCTCCATTCGACTGTAACACCCTTTCAGAGCCTAACTGCTAGGCCACTAGAAGGAAGCACTAGGGCTGGGATACTGCCAGTTGCCCGAACCTAGACAAGGGAAGTGGAGATGAAGAGGTCGGCCTCGAAGTACGGACTTTCTGGTGAATAACCAGTGAGCTATCTAGACACAACGAGGTCCAAAGATGGCAGAAAGGGTTGTAGGCTTTCGAAGAGTGTTGAGCAACTTTGTGTTTTTCTCAGGTAGTTAAGTAGTAGTCGATTAGTTACTCGTTTTTTATTCATTACATGCAAGTCAATACCAGGTACATCCGTCTTCAGGATTCGGGTGAAAATAACATGCCCCATTTATGTTTACGGTAAGTGCACTTGATGATGATAACAATAAGAAAACGTGAAAGGTTGAAGGAAAAATTGAAGGCTGTACGTGACTTGCTGTGATTGAGTTCATCTGATAGGACTTGAGTTGTTCCAGTTATATTGGGAAAACTTGTCGCGCACTCCACGTTTTCTGCATGTCTAATGTTTTATGTGTGACGTAGATGCAACTCAGCGTTCTCACATAGCAAAAGATAAAAATAGCGTGTCACGGAGGCAAGCTTTCAGGTAGCATTAAACTATTCCCAAATAGACCACGATTTTAAACGATGATGCGAATTTGTTTGGTGACAACTGACGCATCCTCTCCTCCTTGGAACTTTGGATTTCTTTCATTCAGTCCCTGAAGCGTTCCAATGGGTAAATAAACCACTCTTTGTAGAGTAACACAGTAAGTTAGGATCGTAATGCTTATGGTTTCACTTTCCATTAGTTTGTTGGCCATGATATTTCCTTTCGTTTGCACGCTGTCTTCTGAAAAACGGCCTCAAACATTCAACCGTAATAAAACAATGTTTATTGTTTATCTTGCAACGGAAAAGTCCACTTCTGGATGCTAGCAGAAGGTTGAATACGAAGTCTAATAAAATGGAACAATTTCTTGGTAAGAAATGGAAAATTGGTATTAAAATAAGAAGAAAGCGCTGCATCACCAAAGGATTTAGTTCCACACAACTACTAAAGAACCTTTCGCGTGTCATTTTAAGGTGAGGTGAAACTTTTAACCAGAAAATAACTTGATATTCCCGGGAAAGACGGTTGAACTAATTAAGTTGTGTGTGGGGTCGATGAATTGATGTATAGGAAGGAATGGCTGTTCAGAGCATCAGAGAATTTTCATCACGTATATCGTGAAAAATCTAACAGTTTGAAATGGAATTATTTTTACTCCAGATGTGATGAGATCAGTTCAGCTCAAATAATCCAGTGATCGGAGAGCAAGACTGTGATTTGACAAGAAACAGACCTGGTTTTCAAAGGGTTATTTGCAGCTTTCGAAGCAAGTTTCATGAAAATACAAAGTACATGAACTAATTGTGGTGAATAAGACTCACAAGCCAATAAGTTAGTAAAAATACATGTATAATGAATGGAAATCTTCCAGAGGAATATAGACATGATCTTTTTGATATCAGTAGTGGGTTTTGACTTACTGAAACAAACGCACAAACACTTTGTTTAGTGAATAATTTCAGTCATCGGGATTGTGAAACTTACTCAACTGACGAAGCTACCACAGCCCGTCCATCACGCACAATGTGGACAAACTTTGCAGAGGGAAACAAATATCCAAGGTATCCTAGATAGTTGAAGGTCATTGGTTGCTTGTGGCACAAATACGGTGCAGACGGCCCCATTTTCTCAATAATTTTGAGAATGAACGATGCGACTGCCTGATCGTAGGCCTCTGGGTAAACTCCAGCCTTGATTGCCCGCTTCCGTCGTAAACCTTGCATACTATGTCGCAGGTGTAATAATTCCAAAGTAACCATTGGTTCTGCCCCACACCGAATTAGTGGATGAGCATCCAGCATAACGCGGACCAAGCCTGTACCTAGAAGACGGACGAAAATTTTGAGGGCTAATCAGTCTTTTATTACTAATTAGACAAGGACTCAAATTCTGGATGGATAAGGCCAAATTGTTCTACGCTGGAAGAGGGCGCGTTGTGCATATGCGAAAACATTTATATAAATATTTGCATTTTCTACAGATGAAAATGTTGGTAGCTCAGGTAGCGTAAATGGTGGTTGGCTTGTTCGCTGAACTGGATAATTTGATTGTAAACGTTGCACCAACCCGTCGCTACGCACCACCACGCTCCCTAAACAACGCACTGATGATGTCACCTCAATCGGCGATGAAACGTTTGAAATCAAACTGCCCAGCTCAGCAAAAAAGCCAACGGTCAAATATTTGCATTTACCTAGTGAGCACCGGTTTGAGCAGCCAGTCCGGGCGTTCAGTCTAAGAAGATCGAAAATGCGAATAAATGGACACTCACAAGTTCGAAGGAAGGCCAGCCGGAAAATCAACCAGCCTTTTCGTTGCATTCACAAATGAACATATTCACTTTGAGCCTTTTCAGGCTTGGGACGCATTGTTACTCCTTCTGGTTCTCCTTTGGCTGTTTATCTGAATTTTCCAGTATATCTGGAGCACACTACAAGTATTCGAATTGTTGGTGGCACAGTTGAGTTCTACGATTGTCTACCGATTTGTTGGCCACCGATCAGCCCGGTGGGCTTGGCAATCGGATTGCAAAGGTTTCGTTACCTTTCGAGGGAATATCATCAGTGAGTACATGGTTTGTGACAGAATGTTCGCCATTCAACAACCAGCCTTACAGACCACATAAATCTCTCCATGAAGTTTGTCGCTGAGCTGAGTTACTGTCAATTGGTGTCGATGAATCTTCTTCCATCTAGGTAAGATGAGTCTATCGAGTAAAATAGATGAGCTTACGAGGCTAAAAAAACGAGCAAAGGTGGAACGTCCATCAAGACTTATTGAAGTAAACATCCAGCATCTAAAACTGTCCAGAGGTAGTAAGTCCTGGTGATGAGAGACGTAGCCCGGTGCTCGAGGTGCCTCAATTTCATTGCATCCGTTGGCCAAAAGAGATGCAGTCGGGAGCTCTGAAGTTTGAGTATACCTGTGGTTCTGCTTTCTCCGTCAACTACTCAAACGTTCGTTCTCTCTGGTGCGATCCACCCAAGCCCGAAGCAGGTTGTGGTGATGGCAAACTGCCCTATTTTATTAAAAAACCAGCTCCTTTTCACTTCTACTAGGCTATCTTGTAAATGTATTTAGGTTCGCAGACTAGATATGTCTGCCAAAGGTCCACCCTCGTAAATTCAACTTTGGACTTTTCGAAATGAGATTTTGAAAGATGGAGACCATAACAACTCCCGCTTTCTCCAAAAACTGTAGTGCTTTATGCTCGACGCTGTAGTGGTTATCAATCACTTCCTTGGATTGAAGCTCGATAGGCAAGTTTGGGCGGTCGGATTATTGTCTTTTTTTATCAGAAAATGTCATTCAGAGCCTTGATCTGGGCTGATCATTGAGGCGCCTGTGTTACACCCATACCGTTCATCGTACCATAAACGCAATTCACCATTGATGGCACCCACAGACAGCTGTAACTCCTAAAGGTCTATTGTGCCTAGTTTCTGGTTTTCTCAACTCCATAAAACCAGATACATTGCACCTCTCTCCAATTAGCTGTACGTCGATAAAACGTCCATGCTGTGTCTAAGCACTTTTCCCAGCTCAACAATGTTTACAGCGCTCCACAGAACTGGCATTAAGTGTGAAAAATTCTTGAGATGTTCTTTTAGTGTCTTCCGTATATCTTGTCATCGTCCATTGCAAGGTGTTGTCCATAACGTTATTACCTATAAGGGAGTCGATTAAAATCTATGATGTCTCAAATATTAGTGTCCTTCAATGTTTAAACACTTCAGTACCAATTCCGGAGGCTTGGGTGGCTTTCCTCTTGTAGTCTGAACTTGATAAATATATATGATTTGCAATGACGTGCACCTTTTTACCAACTCGTTCTTCCAAGCCTCTTCTTGGTCTTAAGAAGAAATATATTGTTTCATTTACTCGATCCAACCTTGGCAGTCCAGCAGGTACCGTTTTTAACCCAAAGCGGCATCTCCAACTTGTCTGCGTCCTCTGAAATCAGAATCGATAAATTCCATTCCCAATATGCAGTTTGAGTTCAAGCAAACTGTCAACGGTTACTATGCTCTGCAGCTCTTTTGTATATGCTCGTGGATCATACCTTCCCCTTCTTTTTTTCTAGACATTACTCCCATGCCAAATGCGCTCATATTCTAAACACAAGCAGTTCATCTCTTGCTGGTGCGCAAATCGAACTGTGTTGAAGACAGTCATCCACTTTTTTCACACCTTGTAAGTCCCTAAATGCTATTCTAAGAAACCCATTTGCGCATAAATTGTACACAGGTAAACACGAGTTTAACGGTTTTGCCCATATGCTGTGGTTAAACAAAGTCCATGCAGACACAGATTAATTAAGCTCAAGGATGATCAGCATTCTCTCTTCAAGAAAAGACAGGGCTGGACAGTGTAACCATACTTGAACACATAGTCTGAACATTACTCCACAAATCGTCAGACTCACCGGAACTCTCATGTCCTCCAACGAATATGACACGTGCAGGATCGATAGTATTTCCATGAAAGAACGTTTGAGCTTCCGAGTCTCGCTTTGAATAATATATGGTGTAGGGTACCAGCATACCAAGGCAAAATACAAACGCATTGACCAAATATCTGAAAATACCTTAAAAAAACAGAGGTGAAGGGAGTGAGGCATTCTGAAGAGCCACATGAAGTTGGCGTTATTCTCTGAGCTCAATTAAAATCAACTCCATAGGTGAGAGACTTACCCATCAGTCTTACTAAAGCGTCGAACATTTGAGGAAAAATGCGGTATTCAATGAGATACAAATTCGATTTCAAAAGACAATCGAAAAGAACGCGACCATTAGGCTAGTTGAGGAAGTCACACCAACAAAAAATTCAGATGGAGGAAAATCCTATTGATCCAACGGACTGAAAAGAACACATTGGTTGCCTAGATGTCAGTTAATCTGGACGTTCAGATATTTACTCAGGTTAAAGCAGCATGAACTTTCTGCCAAAAAACTCCTCAAAAGGTTTTATTTGGCCAGTATATCATACACACAGAAGCGGTTGGACTTGTGAAAGAAAAAGTTCACCCTAACCAGTGGTTTTTTGAGTTCAGCTAAACTTCAAAGAATCCATTGTTGTTCTTTCTAGAAAAAAAAAGCCCATGACAAAAGTATCTTCTGTTTGCCGAAAGCGAAGTTTGCTTTGAGCTTGACTGAGTCAAGTTAAAGGATTCACATTCAACCGCATTACTCCAGTCCTCGAGGGATCACCTTTGGTGACAATAAAGTACCTCCTACACGAAATGGCTTCCTCATGCTGGAGTAAACCAATGAAATAGTACTCCACTAGGGTAACGAGGTTTCCTATTTTTACTAGTGTTTTTCAACAACCCGCATCTTTCAAGACGGAAATTTACGATTCATCCGAATCAAAAGCTGAAAATAGACATTAGGTTGGCATTATCAATTTTACGAAACATGGTGAACCTGCATGGTGATCTCTGGCCCTCTTTGTTCAGACTATTAGGGAACAAGTGCTTTTCTATCCAGCTAAACAGTAGCGTGTCCTCGCAATAGTGATATGTAAATAAACTCGAAAAAATATCGTTTGCTTCTCCGTCTTATTCATCGGCTGTGTTCCCCCCACTCAGTAGTTAAACCATCTGTGTGCGTAACCGAAGCCAACTTGTCGACTGATTCAGGCTGAGTCAAGTGGGAAAGAGCTCATTATTGTGGTGTGTTAGTACATCAGCTAGCTTTTACCACAAATTCTCCGACAGGGAAACTGACATAAATCTCCAATAACGTTTTTTTATTATGCTGATATTGGAAAAGCCAGTCGGAAGTTTAGAAAACCAGAAAGCGGGTCATTTTGTTCCAGGTGGCGTGTTTCTCCAAGAGGAAGTGCGACAG
>NW_008751683.1:2715968-2717371 GCF_000715545.1 Opisthorchis viverrini | reverse complement strand
CAAGAGGAAGTGCGACAGGAAAACATTAGTGTCCCGAACTTATTCCTGCTGGCGGAATCACCCACGCTTTCGGAATCACCGTGAGGTATGCAGCCGCTAGATTACCATCAGCCTCTTCATACTACTTAAACTGGCATAAGTAGCTGAGCAGCCAGAACGGTGTTCAATCACGGCTACCGGATAAACTGGGATAAACCATCTGAGGTTTTCGCGGTCGAATTTGGTTCCATATAGGTATTCAACAGCCCTCTCCACCCCAATCCTAGAGAAGTATAGGACTGATCGTTTCATAGCTCACCACACCAAGAAAAACAACCAAGTGCATCTAGAAGCGGATCAGACAGTCAGAAGACAAACGAAAGGTCATGTTCACCTGATGAGTAAGTGTCCTGGTTGATGGACGGGTAAAGACAGCAAGAACAAAATCGATCGATCGACAATGTGACCGAACAAACGGTTCAAACCCCAGAGCTACAGCATTCTCCATAAGTGCAAAAGCTTCCAAGTATAGTTAACATTTTGGGGATGACCATTGTTGTAGCCCCGTTTAGTTGGGCGCCCCTCCGCCATATGCGTGGAAATTTGCTGTAGTGAAAACAGCCTGGTTCCTAGAACAGCGTGGAATCTTTTGCATTCACTTTGCTGACGATAGCCTGTCATAAGAGTGAGCTGGCAAGATGCTGAATTTAGGTACAAATGCTGGTACCTTCAAGCCAGTAGTGACTGCGTTGAATCTATTGATCTTTTCACTGGAGGCAATTGGTCTCTTTTCAGAGGGGCTTGGTAACTAAGACGGGTATTGGTGCCAACACCAAGGCCCAACAAGGAGTGGATCGGAACAGCGATCATTCCATAAAAAACACGGACATCTGAAGTCATTAGAAGGGTACTGAATACGGCTAACATTAGAGTAGCTTTCCAGAAGGGGAAAACTTTAAGCTCGGTGTTGGTGCATTTGAAGGATCGCTTTCCGGTTGATAGGACTAAGAACTGTGTATACAAAATAAAACGTGACGACTGTACGAAAGTTTATATAGGTCAAACAGCCAGGGACTTGCACACCAGAATCGGTGAGCATAAACGTTCCATTAACAGACCACCGAGAAACGCAGATGAATCCCAGGGGTCAGTCAAAGATTCAGCAATGGCAGGGCATGCTCTAGACACCGGGCATAGGATAGATTTAGAAAATGTGGACATCCTGAGACGGGGTTTACGATTCACACCACAGCGACTGGTGGCCGAGGCGGTGGAAATTGCCAAGCATTCGAGTGTGAATAGAATAGAGGGGGTAGAACTTGCAAACATGTGTAGAGCGGTCTTAGATCAGCCGAGATGACACGAGGCGGTGTACAGTTATCAGCGAAATGGTCTGGGTCTAAAAGTACAAACTCCAAGTACAG
>NW_008751683.1:2701085-2715878 GCF_000715545.1 Opisthorchis viverrini | reverse complement strand
TCGTAAATCTTAGTCATCCCCACTAATCAACAAACAGGAACATCAGACTGAACACCCAGCACTGATCAGGTCACTGGTCATAAGGAATCTCACGGATTGGTTCCCTGACTGCCTTAAAGCCCAATCAACCTACTTACTTACTCACCTGGCCTGATGTAGCTTTTTGTGTCAAAAAACCGAAACGTTGCCCAGCAATAAATCCACTGATTGTTTACCAAGCTCCTCTGAAACGATGACAACCCAATCGGTCCCGAACATTTTCCAATTGATTGCAGTTTATCTCTGTTGCATAAGCTCCTTCTATTTCCGTAACTATTCGTGCTATTTTACATGATTTTCTTTTGTTACGTCTCAAGTTGTTCATGCTGCTAATGCTGGCAATTCCGCCACTGTTACAGTAAATGTATTAGTTCTTATGACGTCTGTTTAGACATTGCAGCCAGGATTCAGTGTGGAAAGAGGAGAGACTTTTGAAGACTGAATCTATGATGGCCTGAAGAATTAGTACGAGTACCAGTTGTGTGCAACGATGAATAAATGAATGAAACATTTGGAGAACACATATCTGGCTGGGGAGAGTGTACCTCCTGGCTAATCGATAGGCGTGGGCAGACTTGTCGATCATTAAGTTGACCGATCAAATGAAACGAGTCATAGCAGTGAAATTTAAAATTTTCACCATATTTGATTTAAGAGAAAGTGAGAGTAAACTTGATGGCTAGTCGGTTTGAGTAACAAACTCGTGCGTATTTCGGTAGTCATTTTGTGACCGGTCGAGATAAGTCATTTCGGCGAATTTCAGAGATGCCTGGTGAAAACGTTGATGGGTAATCTCACGATTGACAGAAAAGCCACGTCTTTCCAGGTGCTTTTAGCAGGTTTTAACACGAAAAGTTTTATATGCTTCCTTTGTACCTTTGTACTGCATCTTACCTGATAGTGCTCATTTCGATTTCGTTTTAAACGATTTCAATGTGACATGCGGCAGCTAAATATTGCGGGTATATTTAATTTGTGCCACATTCACCCGATACCTTTTCCCAGATAGTTTCTGTTGTCTTCCTAGCGTGCTGACCGTCTTCTGTACCATTATCCCTGCACACGGCTCATTTACACAGTCTGACTGCCCACGTCCGTATCATTTCGCACTTGCTTGATATTGCTTTCAGAAAGCCCTACTACCTCACTTCCCCTTTTTCTGCTCCCACTGATTGCGCTACTGCTGATTGTACATTCCACTCAGCTCACGATTTTCATCAACTCACTAATTTATAGAACCGTTTTTAAACGCAGTGTCTACCACCCTCATCCGTTTGTTCTTACTGTGTATTGAATACGAACTGTATATTGCCCACTAGCTTCAGCGTCCTGCACTATCCTTAGCCGCCCTGATTTTGCGTTGTTTTAATCTCCCATAAAGTTGACGGAAACCCGGGGACTGCGCCTACCTGATGAGCCCCAAAAAAAGCGAAACCGGTCGTGGGCTGTCGGCGGATTTTCAGCAACCTTATGAGTAGTACATTACAAAGATATACTGCCATGATGTTGTTGTCTCCGATTCTCAGCCAAAATCCAAATCAATTCAGTGGTTAGCTGTTTCCGCAACATTGCCTCCCATGATGTTGTTGTCTCCGATTCTCAACCAAAATCCAAATCAACTCAGTGGTTAGCTGTTTCCGCAACATTGCCGAATTTTGCTGAATGCACATGGCTTTCGTCCGGTTCTGGTTTAGAAGGAACACTGTTTTACACTGCTAAGGACACACTGATTTGTTGTCACGACAGATGATTGCAGCATAAACCCAAAAATGCTAACAAATTCGATCTCATAAAACGTAGTGAGGGACATGTGGTAAAATATACTTGTCTGCGAATTACACTGGTTTGAACTCAAAGGAATCCCAGATGAATAGTATTCTGCAGCAAAATCCGCCTCATGTTCCGGCTGGGTAAAATGTTTGAGATATCCAAGTATACTCTCTTGACACGAGACGACACTACCTATAAAGTTGCCGAAGAAACTTCGACAAACCGCTGACACTTTTCTTAGGGCACATGAGGTAATAGGCATAATCCAAGCGTTTCAATCAAACCACTGTTCGGCTTGAACCAAACAAACGTAACATCTCATTTGTATGCTGTTGAATGTCGTTGTATTCAAGAAGTCTTCGGACATGACTTTTCGGCAAACTATCTCATGATGTAAATGATACTGGTTCAAGGTAAGTTCGATGGGTTGAGAATATACGCCCTAATGAACCGATTGTGTCGATATGTGCACATTGTTGCGTGATGCATGAACGAATGAATGCGCTAAAATATAACGAAATACCAAGTAAACCCATGCATGAATAGAATCGGGATACTTATTTCTATCGTTATTGTAAGCACACTGTTGCTCCGCTCGGGGAGTGACGGGAAATGGCCGAAATCCGAGTAAATCTTGGTTGAATTTTATACCTTCTGACAATCGCGAGAGTTTAATGTGATGCACTCACATTGCGGGAGTCGTGCGTGTTGAAATACACCGAATGGCCAGCGAAAATGGCAGCAGTAGAACGGGTTAAACGAGGGCGATTTGAAAGCTAGTTGAATAAATGTTTGACGCCAAAATGTTGACAGTGTTGGGACAAGTGAGAGGTCATCGAAAGAGACGTCAAACTAAATCACTTTTAGAAGACAGTTTAGGTGTGACTTGTAAAACAGTGTGTGAGTTCGGAAACCACTGCTCACTAGGTCGCCCCAACCTTTTGAATCTTCGCATCTACTGGATTGTGCACGCACTCATCCGTCCTGTAGTGTTCTGTCAAAGTTTCTGAATCAATACAACTGATGTGAGTTGGTGAATCGTGCTTTTTTATTTGCAAATTAGGTCTAGCATGGAATCTCACAAACCGGTGTGTTGTATTGTGCGGTGGCCGAGCTATGGGGTTACGCCTGCACCGCACCTGCCAGACTACGCGATAGGGAGAAGAAAGAGAACTGGGGACACGGCTGTATTGCCAGGACTAAACTTACAGAGCCTCTGCCTAAATATATAGGATGACTAAACGGCCAAATATGGTCGTCCACTTGTTCGCTCCATACAGCCAATGGTGGTGTTCCGGTCGTGAACATTCTCAGGCCCACTACCCTGGTCGTGTGTTGCCAGGCCGTGTTTGGTGGGAGCCGCCGACTCACCTACTTTCCGGACGTGTCGAACCGATGGTGACCTTGGGGATGCGTCACTCTCTGCACATGTGCCTTTTCTTGTCTGGGCGCGCCCTGACACGGTGTCAGCGGGCTGGACGCTATGTACGAGGAGTCAATGTATTGCTGAAAGTTGTTAATCTGACGCATGTATCGATTCATAGTCTCATACAAAAGCGGTTCCAAACTCATCCAAAGCGTTTGGCAAAAACACATTAACATTTAGTGCTTTCGGTGACCAAATCCACTCTGAGCCCCTGGGATATGGAATATAGTAAGAGAAGAAATGTCACAATGCATCACGATAAGTCCCTGATGAATCCTTCTCTTGACCACGCTGAACTGCAAACTCGTATTCTGGTCACTACGAATTCCCTTCGTATTGAACTATGATATCGCAGCGTGTAAACCGAATTGTGCGTCCGGCGCAGACCATGTGAAAAACACAGAAACAGAACTCAAAGAGCAGGTGACACACATTGGTCAAAGGAAAAGCCCGAATTCGCACATATACACATCCGGTGTAAACCTTCAGTTAAGGACAGTATCATCTCAAACCAAACAAGGAATTGGATACGATTAGTAGAGAAAAGGACACAAGGAATTTTCCCTATACCTCATGTCCTATTATGGACGAAATTTTGGTAATCCTAAATAATGAAAGTTAACAAAGAAGCGCACTTCATAGGCGTAGGAACCCGTTAGGACAATGTCGGCCTGCATAGATTAGTTCACAGCTAACATCTGAAAAGATAACCGGCAAAAAGAAAAGGTAACTTAGTACCCGGACATTTTAGCTTGCGGATATTTTGGCTACTGGACCTTCTGCCATATGTACAGCCGCAAAGGACACTCCAAACTACTCGCCAGAAAAAACCGGCCCTTATTTAGGTGAATGGTTTGTTGTGGAAAAACATCGTTCGTGTACCGCTAGAGTCAGCAAAAAGTAAATATATTGAAAGCTTCAGATTTGCAGAAGTGCAGTAGAGCTGGAGGCATTCGGATCATATTCAAAAGGGGCAATGGGACTAGGACAAAGGCCTTGGATCCAAAGCCCACTGCGCTAACGTCAGATCTGTACGGTCCGTCAATGAGCTAGATACACAGCCTGAGGTGTGAAACTGCATCGTTGAAAGTGACGGGAAGCATTATCAAGGCAGGGAAAATGAGGGGCACTGAAACACTGTCTATCATTCCAATGTGCCAAGCCCATAATCATTTATCAGAACAAAAATGAGAGACTCAGATACCGACTTCAACTTCATCATTCCTCAAGGGTGATAAACTATAGTTGTTTCCACTACTGCAGAGGATAATTTTCCCAGCTGCTTGCAAAACTGACCACGCTGACGAAACTTCTTCATCAAAACTGAAACACTGTTCATCAATACTCCATATTTTTATTTCTAACCACTGTTTTTTCACAAGTTGACTAGATTTTTCTTATCCTAAGGGGAGCTAAGTTGGATACGACCACAAAAATCCCGCGTAAATCCTCTAGCGTGCAGACAACCCATTCCTGTGATCAGTTATTAACCACAGCAGGACCGCCAACAAAGAAACCAAACACCGTTCAATAAAACAGTTAGGCTCGCTCGTTATAGAATGTGTTAGCCTTGGTTCCAAGGCATAGAGTGTATAGAAACCGAGCTTTCATCCAAGCACCACTAAGCTACATCGATCAGTGGTCCGTTTGTTCTAAGACTAGAGATTTGTTGTCATGCACAGTCCACGACTGATGACAGTATGCTAGCCATCAACATGTTTAGGCCCGTAGCGGATACGATGAATGAGTTTGGAAAGTTTCGTTTGACTTGAATTGGTATTTCGTCTCAATAATTACTGAAAAAACGATGGGAGAACGCGCGCATGTTGTTGCACTGTGACAGGATTTCTCCCACGACTTTTACCCTGATGCATACCAACCGCGACGTATGCGCACCAGTCCCGAAGTGCCGTAAGCAAGACCACTCAAAGGCAAAAAATTAGGAAGCTGCCTATGAACTGACGTTTTACTCAAAGATTAAGCTATACAACGGCATATAAAACGAGAAAATAAATTAAATTTTCGATCTGCTGATGGCCTCAGTAAACGAAACCTTCCGGCACCTGGAAATACCCACTGAATAGTTTACAAGGCACTGACTTATTCTCATCACCTCACTGGTTACAACAGTTTTGCGTGTTTAAAAATTTCCGTCGTATTTGCCCAGTGTCTTGGAAACAATCACAAAAGCGTCTCTCTGCAATAAACGCGGAACTGTGTTGATCTTGCCATAACTGTAGCATTTATATGTGTATTGATTTTTACTTTGAGAAACAGTCTTCATAGGAAGAGAACTGCGGTGAGATCCAATCAGTTTTGGCCTTGATTTGGGCTTTATTAAATGGGATTAGACTTCTCACTTCAAAGCTTTCTCGGATTTCTTATCACTTTTATGAAAATTTTTATCCGAACTCCCCCAAACCTTATGGAACTTAGGTGAATTCACCTGCTCTGTCCAGAATGGCAGGCGTCGCATCTGAGGCTTTTATGCGTTTCTCGACGGGGAACAATTTACCCTAACCTGTGGCTCAAAATTCGGGTCATGAGGGCGGCTAACAGCCACATGAGTAAACTGTTTTATCGAATGGCATGTGTGAATTTCAACAGTAGCTTGAGACTTACCAGCCTGGAAAACACAGACTCGCATGATTAAGCTGTGTAAAATTTAGGGGATTGGAAATGAATTTGGGAATCGAATCCAGCATCTCAGTAACAAGAAATTTGTTTGCTTTGAGGCTTCATTACTCAAAGTGCAAAATTTAGGGGACTGGAAATGAATTTGGGAATAGAATCCAGCATCTCATTAACAAAAAATTTGTTTGCTTTGTGTCAGCTATGACCACAGAATTTGAGCATGGCTCAGTTGAATTTAAGTCTAAATGAGCCCCAATGAAACGGCGAGAAAATGATCTCTTTTGAATGTGTTCCGAGTTATCGAAAATTAAATTTAAGCACTCGTCTCGATTTTTTTCAATAACTGAGGGTAACCGCTTGTTTCACCCATGGAATCATAAACTGCACTTCGATCGAGATTAATGATCCCGTTATGTAGCTAATCTGGCCATATCCCCAGTTTTCTAGTTGAATAGTTCTCAAACAAGCTTCCTAACCTCAAGTAAGGGACCAGCCCATGTAAAATTCCAAAATTTGGTCAAACGGATTTTATACGTTTGCCACAAGTACCTTATGAACTCTTCGTTAACCTAATTAAATTATTTCAATCTATTATTTTTCAGTAATTCCCACGGAGCGAGGAAAGCAATTTTTGCCGGGCAATGAAGATCATAGCCGCTGGTTATGAATAAGATGGTGAATACCCAATGGGACTCAGAAGAGGATCGCACGATCGATATAATTTTCCCGGTTTTGCCATAAGTTCAGATCCGGAGGAAATGCTTTGATCATTTCACTTCGTTTGGGCCCAAACCAATGGTACCTGACAGTCACGCTTGAAGCCCTGATCCGCAAGCGACCAGACAAACGTGAACATGCACCTTTTGGGTAGCTGATTTTGCGTTGTGGTTCATATTCAGGCATTAATAAAGTGAACTGCGTTCATAACCAAACCAGAATTTTGGCTCTGACACTGATGTTTTCCAGGCGAAAAACCTCATGTTGTTCTTGTAACTGGTATCAATGCTCTTCCAGCAATGGCTTTGAACCTTACCTCTTCACAGTGAGAACTGCCTCTGGGAAGTGAGGACTGCCTGCGCTGCATCCCCCGGAACCAATCAGCAATCCATAGGTCTGGTTGTTACGTGGCAACTTAGAACCTGCACAGACAGAACTCCAGAAAAGCTCGTGCAAGAAGGATGGTTCAGTCTTTAGAAAACAGTCAAGACAACCTCTACTGCAAGCATATATAAGTTAGTGGTCAACCACTGAGATTCGATTTTACTGCAGAAAAACTTCTAACCGATAAACAGGCTTGATCAGTGCACGTTAATCTAGGGTTACACTTACGAACAATGGAAATTCGTGCACCGTAATGATTGGTTTGATAAACAACTTTACTCAAACAATGCAATCTCCATTGAACCAAAAACGATTCAGCTGGGTTCCAGGTAAATTCCTCGCGAAACCACATTTGTTTGCCAATGAGTGGATTTCAGAAAAAACGTCTATAATTGCAGAATCTCACCTTTCCCAAGAATACTAGGAGGACATTATTGATTAAAATGCCACCAAATTTCCCATAGGTCCTACGAACAACAAGATGCTCACAAAAGTTGATTTATACAATCATGCTCATTTAATCAAGTTTTTTTCAATGTGAGTGAGCGTGGCTGGCTAACTAGAATTTGTTCGTGAACTGTACACAACTGCCCCGCTTAAGACCAGTGAATTCTTTACGAATATACTATCTTCCCCTTGTAACAATCAGTACATCCAGCTTACCACCATTGGAGTTTGCAATTCTTAGGACTGACCCCATTCCGCCAAGGTCAGGCGTCGTTGAAGCGAGATGTGATGTGTTGCTTTTCGGGTTATCGCACTATTATAACACCACTGATGACTAAGTTTATCAGATCAGGGTCGTTGAACGTTGATTGGTCCAACAACCGTGTCATATGATCATGTTGTTGTGACATTGGTTAACCGGGGACGAATAAAGGTCCAACAACCGTGTCATATGGTCATGTTGTTGTGTGACATTGGTTAACCGGGGACGAATAAAAAACATATGAAGCAGAAGAAGAAAGGATTAAACATAGCTAGTTCGCACTGCGATATCGGCCTGTAGCAAACACTTCAGTGGATTTAAGTCACACTTTCACGCCCTTTGATGTTTCCAACTTATGCTACATTCATGATATTTTAAAAATCCCAAGAAAATTGTCCACGGACGAATGGACGATTGTGCGTTATATGCAGCTGCTTCTCATACACTGTGAATGGCGTAAAAGTTAGGATTTTTCGACTTGGCTGTGGGATAGCTTAAAGTCGACTAGTATTTTGAAGACTTCAGTAGCGCATTTGAACAACAGAATGAAAACTATGGCTCCTTTGCGACTGTTTATCATACTAGCGGTCATTTGTTGTCCAGGCGTTATCTTGGGATATCCAACACGAGATTTTTTGGTTACACTAGGGGATATTACACCGTAGGAGTAAAGCATTACATGCCTTTTGATTCTACCTTTCCAAAACAATGATCTTTAGTTCTCTGGCCTTACTTGTTCCAGAGGCGTCACAGATTCTGTTTTCTTGGCCAGTTGATCACTTTGTGACTTTAATTGTCTGGTCTCTCCAAAGTGTTTAATCAAAGATATTAGGTAGGTTGAAGTTTTCTGCAACTGTCACACAGTTTACCTGAGACCACACACACACTGAGACCAAAAAAAAGCAGAAGCTATCTAACTGTAGTGAGCAAAACGGTTCAATGGTTAGAACGCGAAATAACTGATCAAGTCTGTGGTTCGAACCCGACCCCTCCATCTCGACCGCTAGCTCCTGCCTAGGCTTGGGTAACTTGGCAGTATTCCAATCCTTGTGCTTTCTTCGGGTGGCATGACAGCTGGGTACCGAAAGGGTGCCACTGCTGAACGATTATGCTTTTATCTTCATTTTTATCTGCTGTGACCTAATGATAGTTATAACTTAACATTTGCTGCGTATGAGTAGTTTCTTTTGAGAAAAAATAAATTGTCCGTTGCCACAATCCACAATGTGACCGTCACCTGCGCCGTACCAGTTCCCACAGTGCCTGGTCTACACACTTTGTCGCAAATGGAAGGCATCCGGAAACCGTAATTCATTGACAGGTTTGTAGTTCAGCCTCGGCGTTCCACACGTCACTGACTGCTCTATTTCCAATCCTAAACTAATTACTTACCGGCATCCCAGAACAGTGCGATGAACAACCGGTGGATTTAATACTGGGCAAAATTGCACTTTTAACACAATCGTCATCAGGTCATCTGACTTGGTTGGCCGGTTGACTGAGAATGAAGGCACAGCGAAATCTCTTGCAACCATCGTAAGAAACTGGTGTTGTTTAAAGGTTCTTGTCACCTAGTAACTGTGAAAGTGACATATGAACATGAATGAGGGCACCTAATAGCAATTCGGTTAGTTTTGGGCCCTTGTTCTCTCTGCTAGGATACTTTTGAGATTGGTGATCAGAGTGAGTATGAGCGGAAGAGATCGTAGTTTTTTTTAGTTGACGCGGGCTATGTTCTTTAAATTCACTACAACTTCTACTGACGACTTGTCTTGACTGATAGTGATACCGTCGGAGGTTAACTTGACCAGTTTTAAACTGCTCTTTTTGCACTCGCTGATTTCATTTCCGTGTTTGTCGATGCCTTGGACGAGGTAATTTATTGGCCACCTGAAGAAATGCATCTGGCCAGCGCACTCTGAGGGAATATTTTCGAATGCGACCAATCACGCAATTGTTGCTGCTACAACTCATCGGAGTCCATGACGATGGGTAAGCGGAACACTGGGGGCATCTTTCACTACCGTGCTCGTGACTATCTGATATATGACTAAAGCACCCTTGTCACCCAACGGTAGTCGAGTGTACTGGAAGAGACTGCATCGAGCACTGATGGTTAAAAGTTCTCGGAATTTCTCTTCAACATAGATATACAGGTAACTCCTAGCCAAGTCAATCTTCGCAAGTCACTCACCCTCATTTGTCTTCTCGAACAAGTCGACTGCAAGGGGCGAAGTATCCAGTGCAGTATTGAGACGAGCCGAAGAGCCTCTACATAGTCCGGTAGCTTTGTTAACCTTCTGAATATTACCAGAGTTGCGGTTGATACCAACTAATTTCGTCAGTTGGCGAATATCAGTCTCCTACAGTCGATACAGTTTCTGTTCGGTACTGGGCAGTGTTGTATACAGTCCTGGGTCTTTTGGTCTGAAGACTGTTCTGAATTCAGGAAGCAAAAATGGTCTAGCATCGATTTCTTGCACCAGCCAAGTTCACTGGCGAATATACATATTGTGGCAAGGTGCCTCTAGCGAACGCTGAGAGTTTGTGAATCTTCCGATATTGCGCGTACCAGTTGCAGATGGCACCAGTCGATCCAATCTAAGTCCGCGATACTAAGTTTCAGGCATGAAGTCACTGGGCATTTGGATCAAGCCGTTGAGTGATTTAAGCTTGATTGGCGTTCAATCTTGCCATTTAATCTTACTTTACCCAAGAGAGTCATTGCGTGCACAATATTTAGTCGTTTTCGCATGCAATTTGCCGCTTCATCCCACATTCGCTCACTGACTAGGTTGATGTCAGAACCCAAACTGGGCTCTAGACAATCTGGACCACTTTTTATGCGCACCACCACAAAGGTCTTTTCGTAGCCACGCAAAATAAATAGGGTGAAGGATCCATTTTTGTCAATGCTATTCATTTCAGTATTTTTTGGTGGTATACGGTCGATATGGGACCCGCTGACCGCAGCGTCGATGTATTTTGCTTGCCAAATCCTTTTTCTGATTAAAATATTTCATACTCCTTTCATCGAAATCAGTAGTGAAGGATATGGTGATTTTCCAAGTGGCGTGCTTACATGGAAATTCGGCTCTGCCGAACTTTTCTGTGGTTGGGAGAATGTCAGCTACAACAGCCATATACCGAGCAGCAAAACTATGGGACCAACCCATTTATGCAACATTATTCTATTCGCATTGAGGTACCTGGATACCTCTTAACAACAGATAAATCAATCCCGTTGGAGATGAACCCCAAAATCCAATAAAATTATCAATTTCATCAAGTGATGTAAAAACACCGGACACTCATAAAGGAGCACGAAAAATTATACTTCTACTCTATGGGGTCATCTCTTCAAGTGAGTTTCCCAACCACTCGTTTCGGAACCGTCACAGATAATTTTGCTGAAAATTCAATAACCTTCACTTTACAAGTTCTGATTCAGAGCAGCCGATAACTTACTTTTGATGTCACAGATGTCTGCTCCTTTGCACGGTCGCTGTGCAGTTACGTTATGTTGGATCTCTTTCATGTGTGGATCAAGATCGGATGTTGACTACGCGATGCAACAAGAGCTCTTTCAGTATGTTGTGACAAGATTGAGCCAGAGATGCCCACCTCAGGCAGTCTTCCATCCTATCCTCAGGAACGCACTTACGCAATAAAAGAAAACGCCCCAAAATATGATTAACTGGTATAGCTTCTGAATACATATCAATATAAAACTATACGACTATAAAACAGATGTGGGGGTACTCAACCCCCACTCGGCATAAAACCCACAACAAAGCACCATGACAGACAAGAGGAAGGTTCCAGATCAGAGATTCGAGTTCACTGGATGGTTTTCTTCCGAATTCCATAGACAGAAGCGACCTAACTGGAATATTTACTTTTAACTATCAAGGCTCGTAGCTCATTTAATGCTGTACTTTGAGTGTCTTTGGTGCTGGTTGGACATTACCTACCACTGTGGAGAGCAACCGAACACATCTTGCATTTGTTCTTGGGGTAAGAATGATGCGAAATTCAAGGTAATTCAAGGTAATTCAAGGTTTAATGGTCTAAAAAGCGGTTAACTTTACAACGACCATAGGGTGAACGTATATATACAAAGGGACGCAAAAATATGCGTAATTTTGCTGAGTATCACATGGAGTTAAACAGTTCCAGATTCGGTTTGGACATAAGATATGCATCTAAATTGTTCTTGCAAATGGTTAAACTCGGCGAATGTACAACATTGGGAGGTAGGGAGTTCCAAATGAAACATACACGGACCGCAAAATAGTTCCGTCGACAGTTCACCCTCGAGTGAGGTACCGCGAGCGAAAAATTATGCCTCCTGCCCGTTTGTGGTCGACTTCGGACAAAAAGATTTTCCAGCGGATGATTAGGTGTCTTCAGCATATTATATGTTAGAATTAGGTCTCCCTTGATGCGCTGATAGTAGATGTCAAATAGGTTGAGACTGGCAATCCTGTCTTCGTATGGTTTATTATGCAATCCAGTTACCAGCTTCGTGGCTCGATGATATATTCACTGTAGAAGAATCATATCTTTTTGAAGCCATGGTGACCAAGCTTGTACAGCGTACTCCATGGTTGGTCGGATGTAGGTATTGATTACTCGGGGCAGTGCCAGTCGAGTGAAACGAACAAAAATCCGTTTTAGGAGCGACAGGACTTGTGAGGTCCTCTTGTAGACGGCTGTGCATTGCAAGGAGTTTTTTAAACAGCTGCTGACCCACACGCCCAGATCTTTTTCTTCACTAGTCCGAGAAAGTGGTTGTGGACCCAACGCATATTTATATGCAAAGGGCTTCCGTACACGGAGCATTTTACACTTCTGGAGGTTAAACGGTAGTGTAGCGACCCAGTGCAAAAAAAAGACAAGCCTCGCGATCCAGTGAGCGGAAAGAGCACCGTCAACACACACGCGCGTCTCGGTCAGACAAATAGATTTCAAGCCAAGCCAGCAGCTTTCCCGTAATACCATAATGCTCGAGTTTTTGTAACAGTATGTTATGGTTCACGCGATCAAATGCCTTGGAGATGTCTAGCATGCGTGAACGGGATTTTCATTGTCCACAGCTTGTGTCCAGTCGTCTAAAGTAATGAGGAGATTGGACAGACAGGATCTGTTTTTTCTGAAACCATGCTGGGCAGCCGAAAGCAATCCGTTTTCCTCTAAGTGTTTAATGACTTTGTTTGCCACCAGTCGCTCAAGCACTTTGGAGATCACGGGCAACAGAGTCACCGGCCGGTAGTTTGACACGACCGAACGATTACCTCTTTTGTATATGGAAACCTTTGTATATGAAAACCTTTCATGCCAATCACTAACACACTTGACAGATTGGACTGCTTCTTTGTTAAGCCTTCAAAACGGACTACAAAACTCGAAGAATTATGGGATAAATGTTGGTAACATCGACACGATCCAATGCATAACTGAGTTGTCTGGCAATCCATGCCACCACAAAACCTGTTTCGAAAAACTGAACTAAGCTGAACTCAGTTAATTTTCCGTATTTGCAACCGAGCTCCAGATAGACGGAAATACGCGCAACAAATCAGACACCAGACAACATCCTTTCACGTTTGCATTGGCACAGTGCACAAAAGAATGGCTGTTCTGGGGTCGACGGTGATCGACGCCGTTTGAGATTATGCTTGAACTCCTTCATCACATGATCAAACCGGCTGTTCGAAGCTCAACTGCACCAGTGAGCTGTGTACATCTTGTCCGTATAACTTCTAAATACTTGGACAAACACATTGGAAGACACTGTAAGTGAATTTGATCCATACTGAAAGGCAGAGAAGGATGGTAAAGCCGTTTTATCTTTTTTTGGGATCAAATTCTTGAACGCATGTTTGGAGTTTGATGCAGTCTACCCAGATTGCCCATCCCCTCCCATTTTGATATGATCGCAGCTAATTATACGGTTCGTGAAAAATGAATCATTTTATGGTCGCGCAGATGAAGCGAAGGGGAAATCTAGTTTAACAGTAACTAGTGCTCTGATGCGAGTATTACTCGTCAATTCGAAAATCCCGGCTCCTTTAGTAGGAATAAAAGAAAGTGCACTCATTGCAGGCATTTGTCGCCGAGTACAACTAAAAAAATTCTCACCTTGTTTGTTACTTTGTCTATGCAGATGGCTGTCTGTCACATTTGATGCCATTTTTATGGATATAAAAGTGCAAACATAGATATTTGATTCATTCCCCGGAACCATGGTAACTGGAGCTGTTAGACTGAATGACTGAGAAGACCCCTTTCCAAGACGGTTCAAAGTTGAGTGTGGTGCGATTTACACAGTAAAACTGTGGTAGAGCCGTACATTGCTGAAGGACTCACACGAAATGGTGTGAAATCAGTTTGCACTGTCTCATTACGATCAGCTGCTTCTGTGCAGATTAGGTGGGGTGGTCTTTTGACGATATAGTGCATCGCATTAGCGGTCCCGCAGACTAAGGCAAGGTCTGAACAAGCTCTGAAAAAATATGGTTTCGTAAGCATGACCGTTCTGACCGAATTTCACCCGCTCAAGGGAGCTTAACCGACGCGCACTTAGTACATCGGCAACATGGGCAAGCTGGCCTGGCGGTTGGTTTGGCATATGCATGTGCACGTGTCTGGCGCGCTTACACTTCCCAGGAGATGGAAAACTGACGCATCAATCGGTCTATGATCAACCTACCAGTGTAGCATCGGATCGGATCTAAGTGTATAGTCCGAAGTGCATTACTGTGAGCACAGAGTGGGTACAAACGGGAATATGGTTTAAACCACTATTCACGAGAACAGAGCGTTTCGCGACGAGAAATAAGTTGACATTCAGATCAACATTTGACGAAATTATGAAGAACGATACCCCGGAATGTAAACATATTTTGACAATAGCCCATCTCTTTTTCTGGGGAAGGAAGTGAGGTACATCAAGCCCACTGATGTAACACACATTGGCATCTATATGATTAAATCTCTTACAACAATCATTTGATATCGTGGATTATATTGAAACTTTACGACTCGGGAAGACTGAGTAACTTATCATGATCCGAACATGATGTGGAATAGAGAGTTGCGTCATTATAGA
>NW_008751683.1:2673826-2701020 GCF_000715545.1 Opisthorchis viverrini | reverse complement strand
TAGCTTGGAGTGGTTTTTGTTGTCCTAAATTTGACGACAACTTAGGTAGGATCATTATTTCTTACCCCGTTTTTCCCCATTTTTGCTCCACAGCAGCAGCTTGCCGATAATTACCACAAACCTGGAGTTCAATAATACAAAAGAAGGCAACAAAAAAATGCCGATTTCGTCCTTCTTGGGAGTCCCTTGTGTATGAGTAGTCCCTAGAACTTTGTGCATTCGAAAATATATTCTAGACGGATTACAATTCCTTTTGGATGGTGGGCAAAATTGACCTCAAGATGTACCATCCGAGGGGCCGATATCCGGGATGTACATGAACCCGTTTCATTTGCAGACCGCCGAACTTCCTGGTAAGTAGGGATTGCTTCAAAAAAGGTAACCTATTTCAGATAACACTTACACGTAAGCATCTCAGAATACTTAAGCTTATCTAATACTTTTATCGTCAGGAACAAGCTTATGCTTCAACTTAGCTCAACTACGCTCACGTTTCCGATTAACTGCTACTCTGACAGACTTTGCTATTGCGTTCAATTACTCATTTGTCTTGGGTTCTAAAAAGTTAAAAGCAGCTGACCTGATAAACACTTAGTTCGAATAATGTGAATGACGATGTTTGGCTATTTTGTTTTTGTTATTCCAAAACAACTCCCATCAACCCGACGGGATAAACAGGGTCATATTAAGGATTTCCAGATTCTACTGGGTAATTCTTGAAACTCGTTGCTTGTTGATTTCCAAACGCAGTTGGTTCTTTAATAACGTATTAAGGATTGTTTGAGCATGAAGAATACTCCTTTTATACACAGTGATGCTTGAGTGAACTGTTTCGGACATACGTCCTTTTGAAATTTTGTAGAATTCGCGTTCACACTACTCTCATTGGAATTCAACAAATTTTCCAAACATCTACAACCAATCAAAAAATCGTCCAATAGCTTTCAAGCGTCCGTGGCACTAGCTGGCATGTTGGTCAGTTGATCAACAAAACCAGGAGCATAACAATCTTTGGATGGGCTCTCATCTGAAACAATGTGTAATTGACTGATTCAGTTACTATGCAGTAACCGCAACTGGAAGCATCAACCACATCAGTTCGGTCACGAGATCAGATCGCCCATCCCAAGCTATGAGATATTATCATCCTGCAAAATCTTCTACCGAACTGTGTCAGGCATATACACAATCATTTCTTGTCGACTATGTTTTCCAACTACCAGTGCAATGGTGCATACTACTGATGAAAATTGCGCCTAGTTATTCTCTTCAACTCAAAAGTACAGTTAGCCGATATTTGTGTCGGAAATTACTGGTCAATTCTAACGTGCTGTTTCATTTCTCATGGTGTGAAACTGGAACTGAATGGATTTTCTTGTTGTTATCCCTGTTGTAAACATGCTGTCAGACGGATGAACAGTGGTTTGCTAGTATTGTGCTAGCAATATTCTTGCATAGCCCTGGTGAAAAGCGCCCCTTTGGAGTGTCACTGACAGCAACGCTACCTGTTCCCAAAATGTCAGTCTAGACGGGGTGGTCAGATGTCGTTGGTGCGACCAAACATCAAAAACCAATACAACAACTCATTGTTAGGCGTAATACACTACTCATAAGGATGGTGATATCGTCCCACGACCGATTTAGCCCTTTTTGGGGCTCATCAGGTAGGCGAAGTACCTGAGCTTCCGTCAACTTTACGTTCTACTTGGAACCTAATTGCATGAAATTAGCAAACAACTTTGGTTTTGAAAGCATTCCAAGCGAATCTCCTGCGAAAACAAATTTGTTTGCAAATGAGTGTACTTCGCTAACAACCAATTTTCCCTGGTCTCAGCAAAAAGAGTGGTTCAATCCATCAGCAATTGAACGTAAATCAAATGCATCAACTTCAGTTTAGTTTGCTTCTCACTTTTGTGTTCACAGATTTGTATGCTACCCAGAGGAATGGATTATGCCACACAATAAAGAAGTGTCTAATGGGAGCTCCGAGTGCGGGTATTCTGGAGGACCTGTCGCAGCTGCCATCACAGCTAGTAAGAAACAGATTTAGTAGTGGCGCGTTAACAGGTTACTCCCATATTAAAGTCGATTGACAGGCCCACGGCATCAAACGTACAAGGTATTTAGTACCGCAGGCCATTGTTTGAAAGGCTATATGAAAGAAAAACTTAGTGTTTGAAAGCTCAATGTATAAGGTTGGAGGCTAGAAAGGGGGGCGGCAAAGTTCTGAAGGCAGTTGCATTCAGCTGACTAACTGAGATTGTCAAATAACGTGGAAAAATCAAACTCCTAGAGCACGTAGTATGTGGTTGACTATAGTCTCGCTCTACTCGCTAGTCACAGCAGGGGTAAAACAATGGGGCTGATTATGGTAAAATGTGATGCATTAGTCGTAGAATATCGTTTCTGACACCACCAAAAGGATTACGTACCAAAACGTTTAGTGTTAGGCACGTGCGAAACAGTACGCCCTACATACCGGATTGGCCACCCTCGTTGTTTGGCATGTCAAAAACAAGTTTTGCCTCTTTGGATCGTAGTGAAGATATTGCTGACACCACAGCAGACATGGTGGTCGTCGGCTTGTTCGCCGAGCTGGGCAATTTGATTGTGCCAACTACCAACCCATCGCTACGCACCACTACGCTCCCCAATAACGCACTGATGATATCACCTCGATTGGTGATGAACCGTTTGCAATCAAACTGCTCAGCTCGGCGAACAAGCCAAAGACCACCATCTACGCTACCTGAGCTACCGACATTTTCCTCTATAGAAAATATCAGGTATACCTGATCAGGTTATATAACTTTTTTGGCCACCGAGGATGGATTTTATCGGGGAACAAGTTACTGACATTAGAGAATTACCGATGTGATTTGCTAAAAACTGGTCAACGTACTGAAGCATGGGCTTTGAAATTCATGTATGTCCTGTCTATTGTGAGCACAAAAGAGTTTGCTACAGCATGTGTATGTTTCACGCCTGAACTTGGGACTGAGATCAGTCTTGTAGACACATTATATATGGTCATTGAGCTGAAGTGCGTCCATAGTGCGAACAGTGTGCTGTCCGTTTGAAAAGTGGTGTGGATGTTGAAGCTGGAGAGTAAATGATGCCTGCTCAGATGTGTGCAGCCGGTGTGGCTTCAGCATCTGGGTTGGGTGGTGGTGGGTCCGATGAGACCAGCTAGATTCACTATTCCCCAACGTTTGATTAAAATGGAGCATCTTCAGCTCGGTTAATCTTCCGAGAAACGCAGTGTTACCCCGGGTCTAATTCACTCGATGAGCTAGTGTACTGATTATCATTCTTCCCATACTCAGAGGGGGAGCAGAGTTGAATATCAAGTAGCAATCTGTTTGTGTTGGTTTGTGATGAACTGTGGTTTCACGGTTTCGAAGAGACTTTACAGTCAGGAAAAGTAACTGTCCTGTTGAGTGGCTAATGCTCTACAGCGAAGCAAATGGTGTTATAAAAGAAGTTGAGATATGATAAGAAGTGATTACCACAATGTGTATTTATTGGAAGTGATGTACTACACCCAAATCCTCGAAGGAATGTCGAAATCGCCCAACGCTTACGGTTCAAGGTGTGCTTAGAATTGGTTAGATTCAACAGATTTGAGATGCTAACTTATGGTAACTGCTTCGGTCACTAAATCTAGCATTGGACAATGAACGCAGTAAACCATTCGCTTATCAAACGACATCTGCTGTTGACCGAAATTCTGTACGCTTGAAAATCTTCAAATGAACATCTATAACCAACTGCATCCTCACGACCGCTAATTGAGAATATTTACTTGGGTTGATGCATTCTAGAAAACCATACGGCACGTAATCCAGTGTGAGATTTAGTAGCAACCAACAATCATTTATGCGTTCCGCAGGAGTAATCATTGAAGCCGGTCTGAAAAGAACGTCAAATGGGAAAATGTGACATTTGATTACCGTGACATTCTAATTTAGATTCTCCACGGGTGAAATGAACCGAATTTCGACTACATATAAGCAGCCACCACTTATAGAAGGCGAAAAATAACTACCTGGTGTACGTCAGCTTGAGAACATGATAAACAGGAGATTCAGCTAGGTTTCAGGTGATTCTCCTGCCAAAAACCAAATTGATATGCAAATGAGTACATTTATCGATACTTCTCTTTTGTTTTGTATTTTCAGATTTAGTGGGCAGACTGTTCCTGAGGTTATATCCATCTATACAGGACCCGAACAGAAGCCGAACATGACTGATTGATTGACCGGTAAATTGTTATTAGTGGTGTTCTTTCGCAGCTTCATTTGTGATTGCTAGTAGCGCATTAAAAGGACATAGACGACAGGTAGTCAAATTTCTTGTCATCACCTCTTCAACTGCAACATTCAAAACAAGCTACTTTATATCGTAAACAGGAATAACGTGGGACGAATGCAGTACTGTGGACCAATCAGGTGTAGACATTAACTTCAAGACTTGTGTCGGATTCCGTTGTGCAAATAAGGTGGGTCGCCACTCACAATCAACACAATCAACACTGATAACAAAACCAGACAGAACACTGGTGCTTCACTGCCGCACAAACACTTCGATCTGTTCAAACGAAGCCTGCACCTCTAGCACTAGGCCAGATAATCTAGCTAGTATGCCAGTGACATCCGTTAGCTGCCACGTGTATGAAAGTTTCAGGAATTTCCTTACGGGATGATGGGATACTCGCTGATAACGATTCCCGCGAAAGGTGAAACTGTTGTACAGTGCTTTTCTGTTTTTCAACACAGACTAATTAAACTCCCAGGATGAAGTTTCACTTGAACCTGGGACTAAATGTGCTACAAAAAGGCTGTTTCACGTTTCAGTTGGCACGATATTCATGAAGTAAAGTACTCACATTCAACATTTCCCACGAAGAAGAATCGTCAATGTATAGTCTTTCATCAATTAGGACAGATCTAATCGTCTTGACGTAGATATTCCTCCCTTTTTCTAATGACTTTCCTCGATTGTCTAAGCATTCGTCAGTCACTTTACTATGAAGGCTTATCGCATTCACGTAAAACCGTATGTTACGTGTGGATATAAAACCAGTGTAACACTATCGAGAGATTCAGTTGAGTCTCTCGTGAAAAAAAATTAATTTGCAAATGAGTGTGTTTGTCGAACTCAGTCCAAGTTGAATTCAAATAGAGCATAAGATTGACGGGAACTCAGGGACTGCGCCTACCTGATGAATCCCAACAGGGGCAAAACCGGTCGTGGGCTGTCGAAGAGTTTTCAGCAACCTTGTAAGTAGTTCGTTTTATGAGAATATACTGCGATATCTTGAATATCTTACCAGCTGAAATACGAGGCAGCGTTTGTGCGGGGCATTCAGCTGAAGAATATCACAAACGAGAGACTCAGTTGAGTCACCGGTGAAAACTGGATTGATATGCAAATAAAGGTATTTGTGATGTCTGCTCATTGTGATATCCTAAGTTCAGTTGTTTACGGTTTGGCTCGACCGAATTCGGGCTACATATAAGCAGCTGCGACATACTAAATGCGACAAATAACAGACTGGAGCATACTTGACACCCGATCAATAACAGATTGAACTTCGAATTTCGGGAAATGTTTTGCGGTAGAAATTACTTGTTTGTAAAACTTACTCAGTGACGGGTACTAATACATTGCGCCTTTTAAGTTCCGATTAACCCAAATTGGGCGCAGTGAATCCGATATTTATTCCGGAATCCTTACGAACACGAGTGACTCATCTGCCTGGTAGAAATAACGGAGATCCGAGTACTCTCCTTCATTGTGCTTGAATCGAGGACCGTTTTACCTCATTGTTGGGTGCTAATTATGGTAGTCTGAAACACGGAACATCACTCTATGAATTCAGGAACAGCACAGTCTTTTGGAAGGTATCACGGGCGGCTGGTCCTCATCATGACTGTGCAAATAGATCAACTGTTTTAAATAGAAATCGCTTACTGACCGGAAATCACTGCAACCGAAGGCTTCTTCCGTCCGGTATTTCTAAGTTTAAAAGTCCAACTGAAAATAAAAAACAAAACCAGGCTGTTGAGCCCGAAACTGGGCGGAACCAGCACAAGGCCTCTCGACAAGCTTCTGTCAGTCTTTTCGGACTACCTACGATGGAAACACTTTGTTAGTGTTTTCAACTGTTTTGCGATGGCATCGATGTTTCACATCACATAAGATTTCTCTGTATATGTAGGCTATAGTGACTTTGTTTTTGAGTAAGCGCGTGAATAAAAGCAACATGAGTAATAGGGATTTCCGGTATCTCAGCATAGGTTGAGTTTACCTTTAATAATGAAAAAGGGCTACATGAGGCTCCCGTCTATGAGATAGAACCTTCTTCAAAATGAAAACAGGTTAATTTGGGATGTTTTATGACGCATCACCGCAATTCGCTCTGAGGAATCACCAAGGTGCGCGCAGCTTTTATAAGAGTGAAAAGTAAAATTTGAGAGTATTTACTCTGATAGCACCGTCACTAAAAATGTGCAGTTACTATTTCTGGGCAAGGCAATTCGCCACTCAAAATGTAGAATCACTTTCTTGTCAGCCTTCCGCAGTCACAGGATGGCATTTGGGCGTTCCCCTTCTATTGTGCCATGACGTTCTTCCGTAAACTGAGTATTTTCTCTCGTTGGTGAGAGTGAAAAATGACAAAGGCTAATCAGTCAAATGTGAATTCATTTGCGTCAGTGAGCACGGAATCGTGTTGCTCTCCATGTGAAGCGATATTCTAAATCAGCTGGCTTCACAGCGCTCAGAGTATTCTATGTGGCTCTAGCCCATACTCTCGTTTGGTGTGCGAAAGTGAGTGATCAAGCACATCTTCAGGAATTCGGTAAAATGGTTGTGAAAGCAGCCGACAGCAAACAGTGGCAGCTGATAATATTCCGACAGGTGGATTGCACCTCTTCCTCAATACGTTAGTTCTATGGCCAATTTCAGGTAGCGTTAAGCTCCAATCTCCCGTGCGCGAAGTTGAAACTCAGTAAGACACCTGACTGTTTCAGCTAACGGGGGTTTTTCGTTCATAGATTGTCCTTTCAACCTAGAGTAGGTTGCTGGAGGTACCATCAGAAGGAAATCTGACAAGGAATCTCTTACAATTCCCTGAGAGCTGTGATCATGTAATGGTAATTCAACCTATGAACGATGTACCCTCTGATAGTCTGCAACACTATGAACTCTGCATCAGGATGTTGCTAATACTGTCGAAAATGATCTACTGACAGAACATGTTACTCATACGGTTACTGAAAACCCTACGGGTAGTGTCCTTTGTCGGTAAAATATGTTTTAATATCTCGAAACATGATACTACCTTTACAACATACCCCACTGATGAATATCGCAAACTGAGGATCCAGCTCGCATGGGCTTCACTCCCCATCCCTTTAACCTAAATTAGTTTGCGGATGAGAATAGTCGGCCATAACGAACTGTTTTCTCTCCCAAGTTGAACCGTGAGAGCATGCGGTCATTCAGCGACTTACTCATGTGGTTAATTTAAGATTCTAAGTCAAGAAAAACACGGATCACTAGAGAGTACTCCACTGTTTCGTGTCTAAAAGATAGGACATGCAGTTCTACAGCGTATCCGCTGCCTTGATTCAGCCTTGTGGGCTCCAGCCATTGAGCGTAGACGATAAAGTAGGATTGTTCGCTTTCGACGAAGGATGAGGATGTATATTACGTAGCTAGTCGATGAACGTGCTAGTAAAACCTAGCTCAAATGAATAAAGTGGGCGAAATAGCACTAGAGCATTTCGACTTTTCTTGACAGTATATCCTAATAAAAACTTGGAGAGAACAACAATGTTGCGGGATGAATTCATCTCATATAACCGCTTTTGACACTGCGTGTAAAACGTAATAGAACGGGGCTAGTCACATCGTTTATATAGTACTAGAAGGTAACAATCAATAAAACCAAAGTAGTCTCTGGTCTTTCTGAGCACACGGCCTAATTCGATTCATCAATACTGTCTGGAGGACCGTCCGGCTTTGTGGAGGGCCCGAGGCCTGTTAATCGTTAACCTGGTTTTCAATTTCTTCCAAGCCACGAGCTTTGAATCCTTTTAAGTCAGGATGGGAAAAATACTTAAAGTTGTTTCTGCTTCAAAATACTTGATTGTTTTATTTTTTGATGAGAACTAAACATAAAATCATTGGCTTAGTGTCTAATCATACAAGTCTAAATTTGTAGGGTGGGATGGCTGATGTCTCACTTCGTCCGTAGATTCCTAAAAATTACTGCCTCTGTTTCTTCTTTGCCTTTCCGTTTTTCAGAGCTTAAACTGTTATCATGGAGGCAGTGAAAGATTTCACCGTCGAATTTGAGATTTTTTTCCGAAAATGGTGATAGCGAGCCGGAAGCAAGAGTTGCTTCGTATCTACTGAAGAAAACAATGTTCCCAGTTGATGTTAAGCGCACACCTAAACGATAAAATAGGCTCTTTTCAGTCGTACACTGGAGAAGACGGGGAAAACTCCTTGCAAGAAAGAAGCAATTGCCTGTCGCGGACGGTATACCCACGATCAGATGAGATAGCAGCTTCTTAAGGCCAAAGAGCAGCTCACTTCCTAGTGGGATAAGCTACGCTTGATTCTACAATATAGATATGCCAGATGGGAACTTACGCACTTTAGTGGGCTAACCAATGCTCCCTTCTCCGGAAATAAGTTGCAGAGGAAGTCAACCCGGGACGAAAAAATAGCAAACAAGCCTCAAACAGAGGAAAGAATGCAAACGAGGAGGAGTCTTTGTGCAGGGTCCAAGCAAACAATTCCGTAGGAGCACGGGTAACAAGCCGCACACAGGAATGTAGCAAGGCAGCTGATTCATCATACTTTAATTCTATCTTACAAAATACAAATACCTGGGGCCATGTAAGTCGATATGGTTGTACACGACTCGTTTCGTCTAGTGAACTGTGTTCTCTTATGGTTCATGTTAGAACAACCTGCCGGTTGTTTGACTACTCACTATCTAAAATAAGAAGAGAAGAAACAGACTAAACGGGGTAGGTATTTCTTGTTTGTTCTCCGTTCTTGTTGCATAACACTACTTGATCACAGGCAATGTTGAATTCATTTTCGTGTAGTCCGGCGGAAGCCCCAGAGCAGTGTAACCAAGGGTGTCCAGCAGGGTGCAGTCTGCTGTGATATTCTTGAGAACCGTTTTGCTCAGTACCGCTTTTGGACCAGCCCAACTGTCGACCGATTTGGTGTGAATCTTTTGCATAAACTGTTTGGTACTTGGTTCGTACCTGGATTGAAGTGAAACAAAAGAAACGCATACACATTAGGAATCACCTGTCAGTTGAGGATGGTCAGTGTTTCCCACTACCAAAAGTGGCTTCACCGAGGGTGAAGAGGTGACAACCGAACCAATTTATTGATGTCATGTTTTCCTGTTTGCGCGGTAAAGTGCTCAGTGAGAGATCCGTGAAGGCATTAGCTTAGATGCAAGACCGTTATTGCCGGTTTGACGTCTCTCGACGTCACTAACCACTGGTGCCTCATCCTGAGATCCCTATTTGGGGACGTCGCGTACCAGGAAGACCACTCTTGACTGGACAGATTCTACAAACTTTATCTCCAAGTCATTAAACAGGAGGTCGGTCCAACCAAATACATGGCTGGGTGAAAAATAGCTTTTGCTTTGAACCCGGCTCCGCTGTACGAATTAAATTACCTAACCAGTTCAACGTTTAGAATGTAACTATCTGATTCACAGACAGCTAATTACACTGTAAGCTCCCTAATCTACACAAGCAGGTTGAATACGGACTTTTTGGGAGGATAAATTTGCTATTGTTATTTCCACTCAGATGCTCACCATCAACAGTTATTGCTCCACTCTTTCAGTGGACTTCTTAATGTTTCCACCTCCATTAAGAGAAGCGTAATTCGAGCTTCGACTGTTACGGTGGATATTGGTCGAATAATCGACTTCAATGATGAAGATGGTCATGTTTAACTCTTTTAAAAAGCCATTTAGGAAGTGCGATTTAGTTGACAGACTCGTGATTATCTTGCTCAAGTGTCATAGACGTGGATGCTGCTTCGACTACTTAAGTTGAATTCAGATCTTCTCAGAGCTCAGCTCACGAACTGCAGCGGGAAAAGCAAATCTCAGTGACGAAGAGATTATTCGGACCACACTATTTCGGATTCCGATATAGTGTTTCTCAGCGCATTGGTGATGGTAGTAATCCTCAGTCGTTCGTGCATCAATGTGATGAAATGCTGGTTTGTTCAGCCGGTCCTTGAGGATTCGCCGTCGAATCGCATAGCGAGGAAGAAAAATTGATCTTAAAACCAGGAAGCCAGCAGGATAAACAAACCCGTACATTGTGGGTCTTCAGGTGCCTCAAAAGATTGGAGTGGGGGCTGCTTCCCTTCGCTCTTATCAATTCAACTGAACGTATTCGCATTTCTGAGTGATGTACGGAGCCCAGAAAACAAGCTCGATAGCCCTGATATGATGTAATGGCCACTCAACCATCTTCAATTCCACCCCAACTGTACTCAACACAGGACTAGGAATGGGGTAATATTTTATGGCCAACTGACTCTAGTTCCAAAAGTCTTTGATAAGTGGCGGTCGAGCGATGGCACGGTGTTGTCACCTAATGGCGATAACTAATACCGTTGGTATTGTGATGTGCATTCTGTCAGACCTTTGAGATACAACGAATATTCAACCATCCATTTTCCGTCAATTCAGAGTTCCACCGCCTTTTGTCAAACGTGTATCGTGCTGATACTCGTGGTACACTAACCCAGGCGATCTCCGTTTCCTGTGAGTTACTGTACAAGTCAAACACTGAGGTAATAAGGCTTCCAGTCGAAACTCAACCAAAAATCAGAAAATGACAACCCCTACTCACACATCCCCAAAAAATTTAGTAAGGTTTTCTAAATGGTGAGGGAAGTTGTCGATAAAAACTCCTTTCCTTGGATGAGAGAACAACTTCGGGCATTTCCTAGAAAGCTGTACACTTGCGGAAGCATAGTACCTAGTGAGACGCATTTTCCATTTTAGCTGAACTCAGCACAACACCTTGTGAAACTTTCCACCATATGAACCTTGACAAAGCACCCAATTATGGAACATCACCACACCACTGAACAGATTAACCAATCGGTGAGACGTGACAGTGTGCGAAAAACTTACGGGTTCGGATTCGTTATTGTCGCCAGCATGGTCTCGTGCCTCGTTACTATTGGATCCCATGGGATGCCCAAAAACTCTGCATGGATATAACCGGTGAGATGTGCAATTGTTAACTGAGGTCGAAGATGAGACATGGCCTGGCAGAAATGCCTAGGACCATCAACATCATGTTTAGAAACACCGTGATTTTCGTTCGCTAGCAATTGATTCAGCTTTGGTGTGGCGGTCAAACACTTCTCACCCAAAATCGCATTACGAGGGCTGTTACGAGGGGGATAGTTCATCTCTGATTCACAACAAGTACTGTTACTCTCAAGCGTAAATAATATAAACAAAGTAATAAACAATTGATCGGTTTTGACGATGCGGTTGATCATGTGATAGTGTGCCAAATTCAACCGATTTCGTCAACAGAGCACATAGTCTTAGAAATGCTTTGTTATATGCAACAAAATAGGTTCACACACTCCGCGGTAGCACCACAAGAATCTACTGTCAAACACGTAAACCTGCCATAGTAAACTGATTACGTAAACCACATGAACACAGTGCTGCGTCGATCAGTTGGAAAAGTTTGGTGCAGACTGAGAATTCACTATTTCAGAAGGGCTTGGTAAATAATCGGTAGATTGTTATTTGGGTAACGTTTCACTTGTGACACAAAAGTTTCATTAGGTCATTTTAGCAGGTTGTAAAGCGGACGCAGAATTAATCAGTAATACGTCCTCATATTAGTACTGAGTGTCGATTAACTGCTCTTGTCGTTGATGGGTTGGGAGAGTGTCAAGTTAGTTCTGGTCGAGTTAGGTTCCTTAGTCTTCCACTTCATGGTGCTTCAACTGATCATTCACAGGGGGTGCCACTGGTAGCTTCGTTGGTTTTTATGAGCTTGTGAATGTTACGACAATTTACTTGGGGGAAGGTTAATCGGAATTCAGATGACCGCACACCAACACTTGTCCGCTCGACTGAATTAAAACCACTCTCCACACGCCGTTTTTATGATGAATGTTACGACAATTTACTTGGGGGAAGGTTAATCGGAATTCAGATGACCGCACACCACCACTTGTCCGCTCGACTGAATTAAAACCACTCTCCACACGCCTGCCAGTTTCACACCTTCTGTTCTGTTAATACTGTGATGCATGGCGATTTCCACCTCCTCGGCCATTAGCCTCTGTGATGTGGACCGTAGTCCTCGCCCTAGAACCTCAACATTTTTCTAAATCTACTTGGCGTCTCGTGTCCAGCGCGTGTTCCGTAAATGCCGAGTCTTTCAATAACGCTTGGCATTCATCTGCGTTTCTCGATGGCCTGTTTGTTTTTCTCCTATACTGTCCGATTCTGCACCAATTTCGGAACAGTGGCGTAACGACCTAACGGAAGCACCGCTCATATGCACTTGCAACCAGCGTTCCCCTTCGGTGTCACCTACCATACTGATATCAATCAAGCATAGCACGACGTCCATCGAAGACTTTGCTGAAAGTGCCAGGCTATGTTAAACTGCGAGGTATACCATCCAGCGGCCCACCAGGAAAGTCTCCATTCGGACGTAACTCTTTGCGCTTTATGTTAGAGGTCTTCATAAAAGAATACAAGGATATTATTCTGAGCTCGTTATAAGGCAAAGTGTGGTAAGCCATTAGGTCAGCGCAGTCTTCCGGAGCATCCAACCGGTAATCAACGTCCTTGGCTACTAGTAGACCGTCACTGGCAAATCTTATACTCAAAAGAGAAGGCTCAGAAATCACCTTGAAGATTCATATGTAAACTACAAAAGATGGATTGCTGATGAGCATTGAAATATCTGTAGTAAAGCTGCGCATTTGAAACCTTACTAGCGCAAACATGACAGTGAGGATAGAACATAGATAGTGCTTTTCGGCCCGTTATAGATATTCCGGGAACAATTTGAGGTTCCAGTTCGAAGTAAGGTTGATTGAATAACTTTGAAATGCATAATGTTGGACAGACTATCCTACTTTCATGTGCTACCAAATTTACATGATACCAAGCAAGTATAATTCATTCTATACTGATTAAACAAGGTTTTCGATTCAGATGAATCGCATTGTTCATACTGGGGTGTAGGCTGGCTCTCGAAAAGACGCTCCTTTTTCGATGAAAACGTAGGTAAGGCACAAGCTTCAGGCTAGTCATAACGCAGTAATCTTTATAAAAATATGGAAATGAGCGATTCCGGCTTTATATCAGTGTGAAGGTAGATACGTTTGAAGCACCCTACTCACTGCGAGTTAGAGAAATCATTTGAGTGCACAAACAATGTATAGTCTTTGAAGAGCATATGCATAAACTATAAATGAGGTAGATGGGTCTCTGTTTTTGCTGACATTTCTGTCAAATAGCCAAAATAGAGTGTAATGTCACACAGGAGTGAGATTGTGATGGACACAATGTGGATGACACGTTTGTCATCTGCAAAGCCTTCGAACCTGCAAGAAAGGTGTCCCAGATTGACGACTGATATGCTACTTTGTCAGGAAATATATGCACAAACTATAAGGAACATTCATCATAAACTCAGCGCCGCTGAATACTACTTACATTTCAATCTAAGCGTGCTTCTCGAACCCGTCCACTCCCCAGCGCATCTGAAACCTTCGAAATCAGACGGTCACACACACTCACACACTGAATATTGTGGCTTCATTTGTTCATGCGCATGAATTTTCTGTTCTCTACTCGGGCCCAGTGTTGTGATTGGTTCATGTACATAGTCCAGTTTATTGACAGCGTAACTGCATCGCTGCAATCGGCGCCTTCTCGGATGTGTTTACTGTACGCCATTTCGCTCGGTGGTCTGCATGTGCTAAGCCTCTCACTGCCCATTCTTCCATCAGGTTCAACCCTTGGAGTTCCGAAATTTTCATAAAGCATAAACACCCTGATGCCCTCACGAAGAAGTATTCCTTCATTTCCACTTTGGGCATTCACATAGCCAAAGCAAATAGAAAAGTGTCTTAAGGCGAGAACTTTTCAACCTGCATCCACCATCATCTTAAGAATGCTGTGAAAGGTCCTTCTATGCAACTGAGCCTAAGTGTACATCTAAAACAAGAACAGCGTTTTCAATACTGAGGAATAGTATGTCTATTCTGACCAGCACAATTCGTGTCCTCAGATGTGACTGTATGAGCACGTAACTAAGTAGAACAGAAGAGTGGCTCTGAGTGTTTGCATCACAGAGTTTACCCAACTGGCGTCTTAGGTACACCCAGGGACTCAACAACAAAACAGATCCTCGAATCCAGCTGTGCCAACAGAAGCCATAAGACGGCTAAAACCAGAAAACTCTTTCAAAATTGATCCTAGCATAGGAGACCCAGTAAAGTGAATTGAAATGTTTCCCTGATGCCCGTGTGTCACTTCAACGGTGTTTTCATGTTCCCTTCATGTGGTTTGATCCGCAAGTCTCGTTCCGTTCGGTTTTTGTTCACAACAGTACCTTCGTTGACCCTACTCTTACGATTGTTGAAAAGTTTTTGACGGTCTAACTTTTGGAAAACGTATATTGCGATGTCCATATTATCCTGCCAACTGAAACCTAAGCCGACTATATGCGGTACATTCAGTTGAAAACCATCAAAGTCGGGCGATTCGGTTGAGTAGCCCGTTACTGCCAACGTCATCTACATAGGAGTTTAGTTCGTCACCATCCACCCCTCTTCATGTCTCAGTGTGAGACCCACTTTTTTACAGTAGCTGCCACGTATTAACAAAATCTGGTGGTTCACATTACAGTTGGAACAATAAATTACGCTCCGATGAGTTGTGACAAACTGAGCAACCTACATATGACACAGTCCCAAAGCGCACACCCTTAAGCACCGAAGATCGCATTGTAAAGATGGCTACATGAAAGCGCATGATGAAATCTGACAGACGTGAAAAAATTGGATCTCCCGTCTCGAATTTGAATGGCGCACAATATGAATGGTAGTGATAGCTTCTTATCTACCTTAGGTCGACTGAGCGGTTCGTGGAAACCGAAGACACCGAACTATGAACTAGACGTAAAGAGTTCCAGGTGAGCCTCTCGAAAAACCGAATTAGTTTGCAAGTGAGTTTATTTCGCTAATTTCGTGCAATTCGGTTGCAAGTAGAACATAAAGTTTGGCGGATACTCGGGAACCGCGCCCACCTGATGAGCCCCAAGAAGGGCGAAACGGCTGTCGGCAAGTTTTCAGCAACCTTATGAGTACTGCATGGGAAGAGTCAAAGAAACTTTGAATCGGATTATTACCGTAAAATGACGCCGCTCCAGATTAAAGGTCAAACTTGCTACGTGGTATTCCAGCAAGCCACAGGGACAACTCTGGCAAAAAATCAGAGCTCAAAAGTGTGCAACACGCATATTACAATAGCGATTGCTACGTGGGTGGGAATTCTTCGCAAATGCGGACCAGTTCTGTCGGCTAACTAGTTTATTTGTCGCAATAAGAAGCCGATTATTTCGGAACTTTCCTGGCCCCATTAGCATCATCTAACCCCCAAAAACTGAAGAGCTTTTCGGTGTCGTAATGAATACTGCACAAACGATAGTCAACACATCGAAATATGGTATTCAAAGTGTAACCGCAAAACAACTTTCATAGCATACAGCTGACCTTTTACTCGTCCAAAAACTTTTCGATCATGGGCGAGAACAGTGGTCATTTTATAGCATGTCCTTGAGGGCCTATGTAACTCAAAATAAAACATCCTACATTGATATGTTCTGTTAAATGTCTCTTGTAAAATCTAAAACGTTGGTATACTAGCCAAGAAATGGTACAACGCATTGATTCATAAGCAACGCTCACCAAATAATCGTCGCGTCTCAATTTCTGGCTGTATGACCAATTTCTCATAGATTACGGTGTAGCATCGATTCACACCGAGTTCCTGACACTGACGAAGCATTTTTGTGACGGTTAGGTTCCAATGCCTCAGTCCATTGAGGGCATTTTCCTTTTTGAAAAGCGGATTGAACTTACGTCTAGGAAATGTAGGATACAGACAAGTTCGTGATAACAAAAGATGGAGCCACGAAATCTTACGTGAAGTTAACTGACATGGTGAAACGTTACTCAAAGAACAATGAAATAATCACAAGGTCGAGAACGTGGATTTATATCTTGTCGTACTATAGGAGGTATAAAATAATAGGATTCGAGTCGTTATAATATCACTATCACTATATCACTATAATATCCACTTTCTGAAAGTGAAAACAACGAGCCGTGAGGACTTTCATGTCCAGGATTCGTGCTGAAGTTTTAAACAGTGGATATTCAGCCCATAAAACCTCACCTAAGGGTTATTTTGAGCGTTTCTTCAATTCCGGTAGAAAAAACGTAAGCGCATTCATTATTTCCGGTGGGTGGTCGGATTAAGATGACAAAAACACCCAAGGAAACGATGCTGAGGCCAGAAAATATGTTACGTCACTCTGACCTGGGAGTGGCATTAAGATAGAACTTAATCAGAGTACTATAGGACATAGCAAAGAGGCCTGCAAGGCATGTAAGCTATAGCTGAGGCTGTTCCGAGATGAAAAACACAGAAGGCTAGCATTCATTATTCGGCTCTGGAGATACCAGTCCAAGATCAAAATAGAGTGCTTTATTGGAAATTTTTACTGGTTTCTAAAGCTAGTAACTGCGGTAGTCCGTTTCAGTACTCTGCAATTTACTAGGTGCACAATTGCTACTAAAATAGTGTATTCTCGCCTCTTTTAATTGTTTTCATTACTCAGGCTCACGTGGAAAGTTCGACATTATTACCTAACGAGATAATTTAACACTTCCTAATAAACTTCTCATTCTATTGGTGGTTAACTGAAACTGATGAAGAACTACAGGCATGTCTACGGGTGGCAATCATTTTAGCATCCCCTTCTGAACTGCCCTTAGAGTATTGGTGCCCTTAGCAAGTATCCTACGGTAGGGCGACTAAAGATTTCGTACAGAAAATTACACTCAAGTGATGCTTTACAGATAAGTTTGTGACAGATCAACCCGAGTTTGCTTTGGTGAAGATTTCCTACTGTAAGTGAAGCCAATCTATGCAAGCAGCACTGTACGACTGTTTCAGCCTTACTGAGAATCATCAGTAGTGCGCGTATCGATGTTACGTTGACCTTAGAGGGCATTAGAGAGCGAATGGTGTCCACTAGACGATTGCAAATTGTGAGCACTGAATTTAGTTGTGGAGTTAGCCAGCTTGGTCGGAATCAGTTGAGACATGAAACATGTCAACAATAGATTTGGGAAGACTGTTAAAATTTGGTATCAAGGGAAGCGTTCCTGAAATAACTAGTGGATGGAAAATATGCATTTTTAGTTAGTCGGATAAATATGCACATGGTAGAGAAGGGCGGGCGATAAGAATACACCAATGAGTCATATGTATCTGCTAACAGGAAATATGGTGAGCTAGCGAGAGGCCAAAGTGGTAACTGTACAAATTGTGACTGAATGTTAAAGTAAGTTGCGCAAGTGAATAGCTACGTTTCTTGCTCGGATAAGAATGAATATCTGGTTCTTCCTCACCGTCGGCACATTTGCTATTCACCGCTGCCAGTTTCACACCTTCTGTTCTGTTAATACTGTGATGCATGGCGATTTCCACCTCCTCGGCCATTAGCCTCTGTGATGTGGACCGTAGTCCTCGCCCTAGAACCTCAACATTTTTCTAAATCTACTTTGCGTCTCGTGTCCAGCGCGTGTTCCGTAAATGCCGAGTCTTTCAATAACGCTTGGCATTCATCTGCGTTTCTCGATGGCCTGTTTGTTTTTCTCCTATACTGTCCGATTCTGCACCAATTTCGGAACAGTGGCGTAACGACCTAACGGAAGCACCGCTCATATGCACTTGCAACCAGCGTTCCCCTTCGGTGTCACCTACCATACTGATATCAATCAAGCATAGCACGACGTCCATCGAAGACTTTGCTGAAAGTGCCAGGCTATGTTAAACTGCGAGGTATACCATCCAGCGGCCCACCAGGAAAGTCTCCATTCGGACGTAACTCTTTGCGCTTTATGTTAGAGGTCTTCATAAAAGAATACAAGGATATTATTCTGAGCTCGTTATAAGGCAAAGTGTGGTAAGCCATTAGGTCAGCGCAGTCTTCCGGAGCATCCAACCGGTAATCAACGTCCTTGGCTACTAGTAGACCGTCACTGGCAAATCTTATACTCAAAAGAGAAGGCTCAGAAATCACCTTGAAGATTCATATGTAAACTACAAAAGATGGATTGCTGATGAGCATTGAAATATCTGTAGTAAAGCTGCGCATTTGAAACCTTACTAGCGCAAACATGACAGTGAGGATAGAACATAGATAGTGCTTTTCGGCCCGTTATAGATATTCCGGGAACAATTTGAGGTTCCAGTTCGAAGTAAGGTTGATTGAATAACTTTGAAATGCATAATGTTGGACAGACTATCCTACTTTCATGTGCTACCAAATTTACATGATACCAAGCAAGTATAATTCATTCTATACTGATTAAACAAGGTTTTCGATTCAGATGAATCGCATTGTTCATACTGGGGTGTAGGCTGGCTCTCGAAAAGACGCTCCTTTTTCGATGAAAACGTAGGTAAGGCACAAGCTTCAGGCTAGTCATAACGCAGTAATCTTTATAAAAATATGGAAATGAGCGATTCCGGCTTTATATCAGTGTGAAGGTAGATACGTTTGAAGCACCCTACTCACTGCGAGTTAGAGAAATCATTTGAGTGCACAAACAATGTATAGTCTTTGAAGAGCATATGCATAAACTATAAATGAGGTAGATGGGTCTCTGTTTTCGCTGACATTTCTGTCAAATAGCCAAAATAGAGTGTAATGTCACACAGGAGTGAGATTGTGATGGACACAATGTGGATGACACGTTTGTCATCTGCAAAGCCTTCGAACCTGCAAGAAAGGTGTCCCAGATTGACGACTGATATGCTACTTTGTCAGGAAATATATGCACAAACTATAAGGAACATTCATCATAAACTCAGCGCCGCTGAATACTACTTACATTTCAATCTAAGCGTGCTTCTCGAACCCGTCCACTCCCCAGCGCATCTGAAACCTTCGAAATCAGACGGTCACACACGCTCACACACTGAATATTGTGGCTTCATTTGTTCATGCGCATGAATTTTCTGTTCTCTACTCGGGCCCAGTGTTGTGATTGGTTCATGTACATAGTCCAGTTTATTGACAGCGTAACTGCATCGCTGCAATCGGCGCCTTCTCGGATGTGTTTACTGTACGCCATTTCGCTCGGTGGTCTGCATGTGCTAAGCCTCTCACTGCCCATTCTTCCATCAGGTTCAACCCTTGGAGTTCCGAAATTTTCATAAAGCATAAACACCCTGATGCCCTCACGAAGAAGTATTCCTTCATTTCCACTTTGGGCATTCACATAGCCAAAGCAAATAGAAAAGTGTCTTAAGGCGAGAACTTTTCAACCTGCATCCACCATCATCTTAAGAATGCTGTGAAAGGTCCTTCTATGCAACTGAGCCTAAGTGTACATCTAAAACAAGAACAGCGTTTTCAATACTGAGGAATAGTATGTCTATTCTGACCAGCACAATTCGTGTCCTCAGATGTGACTGTATGAGCACGTAACTAAGTAGAACAGAAGAGTGGCTCTGAGTGTTTGCATCACAGAGTTTACCCAACTGGCGTCTTAGGTACACCCAGGGACTCAACAACAAAACAGATCCTCGAATCCAGCTGTGCCAACAGAAGCCATAAGACGGCTAAAACCAGAAAACTCTTTCAAAATTGATCCTAGCATAGGAGACCCAGTAAAGTGAATTGAAATGTTTCCCTGATGCCCGTGTGTCACTTCAACGGTGTTTTCATGTTCCCTTCATGTGGTTTGATCCGCAAGTCTCGTTCCGTTCGGTTTTTGTTCACAACAGTACCTTCGTTGACCCTACTCTTACGATTGTTGAAAAGTTTTTGACGGTCTAACTTTTGGAAAACGTATATTGCGATGTCCATATTATCCTGCCAACTGAAACCTAAGCCGACTATATGCGGTACATTCAGTTGAAAACCATCAAAGTCGGGCGATTCGGTTGAGTAGCCCGTTACTGCCAACGTCATCTACATAGGAGTTTAGTTCGTCACCATCCACCCCTCTTCATGTCTCAGTGTGAGACCCACTTTTTTACAGTAGCTGCCACGTATTAACAAAATCTGGTGGTTCACATTACAGTTGGAACAATAAATTACGCTCCGATGAGTTGTGACAAACTGAGCAACCTACATATGACACAGTCCCAAAGCGCACACCCTTAAGCACCGAAGATCGCATTGTAAAGATGGCTACATGAAAGCGCATGATGAAATCTGACAGACGTGAAAAAATTGGATCTCCCGTCTCGAATTTGAATGGCGCACAATATGAATGGTAGTGATAGCTTCTTATCTACCTTAGGTCGACTGAGCGGTTCGTGGAAACCGAAGACACCGAACTATGAACTAGACGTAAAGAGTTCCAGGTGAGCCTCTCGAAAAACCGAATTAGTTTGCAAGTGAGTTTATTTCGCTAATTTCGTGCAATTCGGTTGCAAGTAGAACATAAAGTTTGGCGGATACTCGGGAACCGCGCCCACCTGATGAGCCCCAAGAAGGGCGAAACGGCTGTCGGCAAGTTTTCAGCAACCTTATGAGTACTGCATGGGAAGAGTCAAAGAAACTTTGAATCGGATTATTACCGTAAAATGACGCCGCTCCAGATTAAAGGTCAAACTTGCTACGTGGTATTCCAGCAAGCCACAGGGACAACTCTGGCAAAAAATCAGAGCTCAAAAGTGTGCAACACGCATATTACAATAGCGATTGCTACGTGGGTGGGAATTCTTCGCAAATGCGGACCAGTTCTGTCGGCTAACTAGTTTATTTGTCGCAATAAGAAGCCGATTATTTCGGAACTTTCCTGGCCCCATTAGCATCATCTAACCCCCAAAAACTGAAGAGCTTTTCGGTGTCGTAATGAATACTGCACAAACGATAGTCAACACATCGAAATATGGTATTCAAAGTGTAACCGCAAAACAACTTTCATAGCATACAGCTGACCTTTTACTCGTCCAAAAACTTTTCGATCATGGGCGAGAACAGTGGTCATTTTATAGCATGTCCTTGAGGGCCTATGTAACTCAAAATAAAACATCCTACATTGATATGTTCTGTTAAATGTCTCTTGTAAAATCTAAAACGTTGGTATACTAGCCAAGAAATGGTACAACGCATTGATTCATAAGCAACGCTCACCAAATAATCGTCGCGTCTCAATTTCTGGCTGTATGACCAATTTCTCATAGATTACGGTGTAGCATCGATTCACACCGAGTTCCTGACACTGACGAAGCATTTTTGTGACGGTTAGGTTCCAATGCCTCAGTCCATTGAGGGCATTTTCCTTTTTGAAAAGCGGATTGAACTTACGTCTAGGAAATGTAGGATACAGACAAGTTCGTGATAACAAAAGATGGAGCCACGAAATCTTACGTGAAGTTAACTGACATGGTGAAACGTTACTCAAAGAACAATGAAATAATCACAAGGTCGAGAACGTGGATTTATATCTTGTCGTACTATAGGAGGTATAAAATAATAGGATTCGAGTCGTTATAATATCACTATCACTATATCACTATAATATCCACTTTCTGAAAGTGAAAACAACGAGCCGTGAGGACTTTCATGTCCAGGATTCGTGCTGAAGTTTTAAACAGTGGATATTCAGCCCATAAAACCTCACCTAAGGGTTATTTTGAGCGTTTCTTCAATTCCGGTAGAAAAAACGTAAGCGCATTCATTATTTCCGGTGGGTGGTCGGATTAAGATGACAAAAACACCCAAGGAAACGATGCTGAGGCCAGAAAATATGTTACGTCACTCTGACCTGGGAGTGGCATTAAGATAGAACTTAATCAGAGTACTATAGGACATAGCAAAGAGGCCTGCAAGGCATGTAAGCTATAGCTGAGGCTGTTCCGAGATGAAAAACACAGAAGGCTAGCATTCATTATTCGGCTCTGGAGATACCAGTCCAAGATCAAAATAGAGTGCTTTATTGGAAATTTTTACTGGTTTCTAAAGCTAGTAACTGCGGTAGTCCGTTTCAGTACTCTGCAATTTACTAGGTGCACAATTGCTACTAAAATAGTGTATTCTCGCCTCTTTTAATTGTTTTCATTACTCAGGCTCACGTGGAAAGTTCGACATTATTACCTAACGAGATAATTTAACACTTCCTAATAAACTTCTCATTCTATTGGTGGTTAACTGAAACTGATGAAGAACTACAGGCATGTCTACGGGTGGCAATCATTTTAGCATCCCCTTCTGAACTGCCCTTAGAGTATTGGTGCCCTTAGCAAGTATCCTACGGTAGGGCGACTAAAGATTTCGTACAGAAAATTACACTCAAGTGATGCTTTACAGATAAGTTTGTGACAGATCAACCCGAGTTTGCTTTGGTGAAGATTTCCTACTGTAAGTGAAGCCAATCTATGCAAGCAGCACTGTACGACTGTTTCAGCCTTACTGAGAATCATCAGTAGTGCGCGTATCGATGTTACGTTGACCTTAGAGGGCATTAGAGAGCGAATGGTGTCCACTAGACGATTGCAAATTGTGAGCACTGAATTTAGTTGTGGAGTTAGCCAGCTTGGTCGGAATCAGTTGAGACATGAAACATGTCAACAATAGATTTGGGAAGACTGTTAAAATTTGGTATCAAGGGAAGCGTTCCTGAAATAACTAGTGGATGGAAAATATGCATTTTTAGTTAGTCGGATAAATATGCACATGGTAGAGAAGGGCGGGCGATAAGAATACACCAATGAGTCATATGTATCTGCTAACAGGAAATATGGTGAGCTAGCGAGAGGCCAAAGTGGTAACTGTACAAATTGTGACTGAATGTTAAAGTAAGTTGCGCAAGTGAATAGCTACGTTTCTTGCTCGGATAAGAATGAATATCTGGTTCTTCCTCACCGTCGGCACATTTGCTATTCACCGAAGTCTCCTCTGAAGCAAAGGAATCGGATATAGTGCTGGAGACTAGTTGATGCATATAGGGAAGCATAGTGTGGGATCTAAGACAGTTCGTATGGACACGTTCAAGTGCAACCTGTGCTTCAGGCTAACTGTAGTGAAAGGCTCGCCAGCCTTAACAGGAGTGGCCTTGGGATGCAAACTGCAAAGCTGGGAACTGGAGAAGAGATCACAGGGAGCTTCATTGGTGCTTCATATGAAAAGAAAGTTTTTTTGGAGCTTCGTGAAATGTCCGTGAGTGGCCAGGAATACTAAACCTGTGCCTTATCTGTAGCAGACATTTCCTTGTTCCCTCAACCAACTTCAATTAATTTGTTTAATACATCCGTATGCACTAGATCACGCGACTCGCCTGCTCCGCAAGCACACAATCACGTGACAAGCCCTGTCCCGCTTGCAACCATGACCGACAACAAGTCAGTTCCCGTCTTGTATTCATCGGACGGATTCCGTGTTTTATACACACGTCAAACCTTCCTATATATAGGAAGGCAAAACACAGTCAACACACACACACACACGCGCAGGGGGGCAGCCAAACACTTCAAGTCCACGAACAAGTATGGAACAAGTGTAGCAGCCATACTGCGGAGAAAACCCGCTTCCGCCGTCTGGACTTTCACCCAGAAAGTCTCACGAGTTATCCACAAACGATGAGTCACCTTTTGACTTACTCTACCTTTCGCGTTGCATTTATTTTATCATGGAGCAACTAGTAACTGTAAACTGCTATCTGCCATAGTAGAAACTGTCATTAGTGCACACAACTGCTGAGTTATATTATGGCTATCAACATGCATTATCGGTGCATTTTTGTATCCACAAGACGATAAATCCACTGAAGTCGTTCAGCTGTAGCACCCTTTCGGTGCCTAACTGCCATGTCACCCGAAGGTTGTACGAGGGCTTGGATACTGCCAAGTTGCCCAAGCCTAGACAGGGGAGGTCGAGAGGCAGAGGTCAGGTTCGAACCATGTATCTTCCGGTCAGTAAATTCACGCTCTAACCACTTGGGCCATCTGCCCCCCCCCCCCCCCCACTGTCAGGAAGTGAAATTAACAAATGACCGTGTTCGATCCATGGCAAGGTCAAATAAAAACCATCAGCTGTGGTTGGCTCAGCAAAGCTATGGTTAGTCCCTCGGCTCTGTCTGCACTTTTTAACGGCAATATGGTGTCCGTTTCGGGGAACCAGTCAAATGGATGTTAGCACTATTGGACCTAAACGGACAATCCGCTGAGGTTAGTTCTAATAGGTAAAGCGGTAAACTGCTAATAGCATGCAGACGAGAATCATCCCCACGGACCTCTTGGTGTGACAGATCACTGAGTCGTGTGTTGTCACCTCGTGAATTGTTCAGATCCTGGTGGTAAAATCGTCGCTGAAACTTGTGCACAGCAAGGAAGAAGCAGACCGTCGGTACTACCACGGCACAGTGTTTCAGTCCAGGTACTGAACAGTGAAGTAGTTATACCTTTGAAAGACTCTCTGAAGGCAGGAATAGTGTTCTTGAGGACAGATACTCTTAACAACCAGGATCATTGCAATGTTGAGCATCCAGAGACCATCACTCAGTTATTAAGGGCTAGTGATGAAGAGTTTGGTCATGAACTATCTCAAAAGAGTCTCGGTTGGGCTATCCAAATGTGCTCGGTACGTAAAACGACAGTGTCTCAATTCTTTCTTCCTCAGTGTATTTGCTATCTTATTACTACAATATCTGGAAAAGACAAAAGTACGCTTTGCAGCAACGCGTTTTGGGGGAACTGACGCAAGGTAGTCTTCACGGAATGAGTGTTCTCCCTTGACAGTTTCCAAAGAGATAGCATTGTCTTTAGTGCGGAGCTCAGGGATTCTATTTGGCTGTTCACTGTGTTACTAAGGTGGAGGAATTTCACTCTTAACTGCCCACAAATGGGCATTTCGGCGATGGGAAGTGCAATCAGGCGTATAAGAAAATTACGTTTCACAAAGGGAAGTCTTTATTCAGGTATATGCATGTCGTGCATGGAAAAGCCGTGTCCTTGTCAACCACCGCTAATAGTACAGCAAATGGAGGAGCCAACCTTGAAGCGTTCACACTGCATATCGCTTCACATCGAGACGGTAAGCAAAATACAGCAACTGCACAAAAAAACGAGAAACAGGGCAACAGCAAAACGAATAAACTGGAATTGGTACTTATGCTAATTCACTGGTCTCATATCCATGTAAAGCTAGGATAAGAAATGGGAATACAAAGACAAGTCAGTTAAGTAAGCAAGCAGGCGTGTAAGTAGAAGAGTGAGAAAATGAACGCCTGGGCGAATGACTGTGAGTGAATGAATGAATGAATGAATGAATGATGAATGAATGAATGAATGAATGAATGAATGAATGAATGAATGAATGAATGAATGAATGAATGAATGAATGAATGAATGAAATGATGAATGAATGAATGAATGAATGAATGAATGAATGAATGAATGAATGAATGAATGAATGAATGAATGAATGAATGAATGAATGAATGAATGAATGAATGAATGAATGAATGAATGAATGAATGAATGAATGAATGAATGAATGAATGAATGAATGAATGAATGAATGAATGAATGAATGAATGAATGAATGAATGAATGAATGAATGAATGAATGAATGAATGAATGAATGAATGAATGAATGAATGAATGAATGAATGAATGAATGAATGAATGAATGAATGAATGAATGAATGAATGAATGAATGAATGAATGAATGAATGAATGAATGAATGAATGAATGAATGAATGAATGAATGAATGAATGAATGAATGAATGAATGAATGAATGAATGAATGAATGAATGAATGAATGAATGAATGAATGAATGAATGAATGAATGAATGAATGAATGAATGAATGAATGAATGAATGAATGAATGAATGAATGAATGAATGAATGAATGAATGAATGAATGAATGAATGAATGAATGAATGAATGAATGAATGAATGAATGAATGAATGAATGAATGAATGAATGAATGAATGAATGAATGAATGAATGAATGAATGAATGAATGAATGAATGAATGAATGAATGAATGAATGAATGAATGAATGAATGAATGAATGAATGAATGAATGAATGAATGAATGAATGAATGAATGAATGAATGAATGAATGAATGAATGAATGAATGGATGAATGAATGAATGAATGAACGAGTGTGGGTAAGTGAGTAAGTAAGTAAGCAATTAAGTAGGTATATAATGAAGTCAGTTGGTGAATATTTTAATAAGCAAGCAGATGGTTAAGTGAGCGACTGGATAACCAAGTAAGTAAGTAAGCAATTTCGTTAGCTGGTAAGTACGTTCGTAACCAAGCATTCTCTGATTGACTGAGTAAGTGAATAAGTGAACCGTAAACATCATCGGAGATAGTAATATCAGTGTTCACAGTGATGCTTCACCACCATACTGCTACAATGTTCATGCAATCATTTTAATGCTTAAGAATGAAAAGAAAAGAAGAGCGGGTGCGGGAGGGACCTGGTGCTGGCCTATCAGAACCATTCCGAGGTGTCTACACATCCAAGCGCTCAATAAGGCGATCCAGAAAAAACTGACATCATAAACGCCACTGATATTGACCAGCCAAAATCGTGTCTCCAGACAAGCGTGGAAGGGACAACATTGACACAATCCTGGAAGGTGTACAACACCAACAATTTCGTAATCTCTTTCCCCCCCCCCCCCAGACTGACACGATTCGCACTAGCAACAATTTGAACACCGGCTTTTGGAGACCATCCAGCGTATGTCTCATTATTTAATCAGTGACAAAGTTGAGCAGGAATGGAAAGAGTGAACACCCTTGTCGGACACCGCTTTTTGTGGGAGAGTTAACCATGCAATAT
>NW_008751683.1:2638922-2673699 GCF_000715545.1 Opisthorchis viverrini | reverse complement strand
AAGAGTGAACCCCTTGTCGGACACCGCTTTTTGTGGGAGAGTTAACCATGCAATATCATAGGCCTAGAGGTATAAATGAATAGAGGAATACGCTATAGGGGCATAACCTGTTGAGCAATTGTAGTTAACAGCACTGACCGATCGATAGAAGCGAACGCACTCCTGAAGTGGAGGGAGTTAAGGAGTCAAACTAACACCTCGGTGGTTACTAGATTGACTGGAGGTACTTTTTCTGAAAATGGTCACTTCAGTTGTATGGGTGGTCTCTACCTCCCAGATAGATTCAAATAGGCTAGACAGCCTATCCGGTATTCACCAAATGGAATCGACTTCTCGAAAACGGCGGTGTTTTCAAGGTTGCTCTTTCAAATTTAAGAGTACCTATGTCTAATGGGTTTCTTTGAAAATTCTCTGTATGGATGATTTGTGCAAGTGATCAAGATCCTCAATTACTTAGACGGACGCAGAACCATGTGTCTTCGGACCCGAAGACCTGCTTTTCCGAGGAATCACCGCTATGGGCACATTCATTATATTCGGAAATCAGATCGCCTGCTGCATTTGTAGTATACCCACTCGTAACGAAAAGCAGAGTTTGTGCTTCGATTACACGCTGCACGCACAAATACCATATAATTATCCTTCACGTATTCATTCAACGCTTTCTCAAATGGCGTAGAGAATCAGAACCGTACAGCAGCCGATTTCTGAACAAACCTATCTGGGCCCATGTCTGAAACTGTAGGGCTACAACTTTAAAACTGAAGTACCCGCTAAAAGTTAGGAAGGGAGATGAGATTGAATTAAAAAATCCAACTCTGGTATGAGCATACATGCAGTCAGAGGCAACATGTTTGAGAAGAAATGTATTCGACAAATTAAGTTTTCGGAGAAACGAGCATCTGCCGGCTAAAAAACGGGGACTAGACAGGCACTGGCTGAAAATAAACGCCATCCTTGAACAAAGAAGGTGGAAGGTCCACAGGTTCAGGAGCACGATGATGCTTAAACGCAGATATACATAAGGACACTTCTGAGGTTAAAGGCGGCTCCATATTCACAGTCCACTTTAGTGTTGAAGGCCGGTAGTTCGGATTAGAGTTTGCAGGTGGCCAAATTAATTGCTGCTCGAAGTAATGTGTCCATCGGTCCAAACGTTTTGCTTTGCTGGATACCAAAAGAACCATTTTCGTTCCTGGTAATTTCACTAACATAGGTCTCCCGAGGACCAGTCGATCGAATAAAGTGAAACTACATGCGGACTTTTCCAGCAAGTGAGGTCCAGTCTCTTCATGGCGGTAAGCAAGCAAGCAAGCAAGCAAGTAAGTAAGTAAGTAAGTAAGTAAGTAAGTAAGTAAGTAAGTAAGTAAGTAAGTAAGTAAGTAAGTAAGTAAGTAAGTAAGTAAGTAAGTAAGTAAGTAAGTAAGTAAGTAAGTAAGTAAGTAAGTAAGTAAGTAAGTAAGTAAGTAAGTAAGTAAGTAAGTAAGTAAGTAAGTAAGTAAGTAAGTAAGTAAGTAAGTAATTTCTCTCTTCTCTCCCATATTCTCTTGTTACTCTTTCGCATTCATAGCTTGCATTCACTTTTTATGTTTGTGACCATGCTCTTCAAAAATAAATGATAATAAGTAAGTAAGTAAGTAAGGCGGTGCGCTGAACAACTTATTCGTAGTGCCGGCTGGGTAGCCCGGACGTCACTCTGGGTGAGCTAAGGGTTCAGTAACTCCAGACAGTACTAACCACCCTGTTTAGTTTCAATGTGCTGGTTACTTTCGACAATGTACAATACGACTCATCTGGCGCCTCCCACCAGTTCCAGCCAGTACACAAGAGAGCTCATGGGGCTCAAGTGTGAGGAATGTGGCCTGTGCTGCAAATCAAAAGATGGCTTGGTAGCCCACCATGGAGATCACAACAACCAAAGCGGTGGTGCGAACATGGTCACCCAATTGACCTGTGCTGATTGCTCTCCCCTTTTTCCGACGAAGATTGGTCTGAGTTAATATCGCCGGCACGCACACTCCACCCAGCACAATGCAGATAAGCTTAGCCGAATGAAGAATTCTGGTGTCCGCTGGTCCCACCAAGGGTGACAATCACTCTTACGCCTGGCTAAAAATAGTTATCCGTTTTGTGATACGCAAACCGCGCTTTTCGTGAGATTGGAGCAGTATTTTCCTGCTTGATCGGCTATCAGCGTCAAAGTCACTTTACGAGTACAAAACCGGCAAGTAAAAAAGGACGGATCATCATCTGGTGACCCTGACCAAACCATCGGTCAAATAACGGCCTACTGGTCAGAAGCCGATGACTATAGCGTCTGGTTTAAACAAACCGTGAATTGTGCCCCGTCATTCTTGGATTCCCATGCTGACAGTTCGGTTGCTAGTGTTGACCTTCTGGCACTTGCCTGAGGTTTGCAGTCTGGCATCGTGACACCGGAGCAATTCCTGTCGCTTCTGGATCTCCACGCCTCCAAGACATTTCCGCACATCTGGAAAACTTTATCCCGACGCCATCGTCAGCCAACCTATTGGGTGCCCGTCGACCGGAAGCAGATCCGCCGAGCCAACTACACCGCCATCCAGGCCCTATACCACCAAAGACGGAAAGGTGCAGCGTCTGCTGTGCTTGATGGGTCATGGAAGGTAAATGAAGCCGGAGCATTATTGGAAAAAGGTGCTCTCAGCAGCAAAAACACGTGGGTAGCTGGCCAAGTCACATAGCAGTACCATCCGAATGGAGTCTGATTGAGCCAATTACAGGAGAGGAATTTGGCCGTACGATCTGTTTAGTGGATCCGTCCCAGTCCTCGACAAGCTCATGCTCAGGATGCTTCGCTGGAAGTTCAATTTATTCTTGTTATCTGAAGATAGTCCTCCACATATGTGTTTTTCTCGTATTGCCCTAGTTCCAAAGGTGCAAAGTCCGACTTCACCGGACCAACTGAGACCGATATCCATTCTTATCCAATGCTTTCCTAAAGTGTTTGCTGATCACTGGAACCGTAGACTGCAACTGCCATTACTCCAGTTTGCATCGCTACATCAAGACGGTTGCTTGGAAACTACGTTGCTGTTACATGCCCTGCTTCATCATTCTTCAGTGACTGCTTCTAACTTCAGCTTGGCGTTTGTTGATATCTCGAAAGCGTTTGACTTGGTTTCGCATGACACAATCGTCAGATCTGCCTAGGCGTTTCGAGCCATTGTCACCTCTAGTTTGATAAATCGCGCAGTCCTGTGAGAATGCTGCAGCACTTTCCCCAATTCCGAGGTTCACTGCCACAGAGGCGTGAGGCAAGGAGATCCACTCACCCCATTATTGTTAATTATTGCAATGGGTGAGGTTCTTGGATTGTCGATACCGCAACAAGGATACCAGTTCCATGACACCTTAGTGGATGGTTTTGCCTTCGTTGACGACTGGGCCGTGTGTGCAGGAAGTCAGGCTTGCATTAAAGGAAAGGGTGAAGCTGATGGTCGAGTTGGGAAGGGCTGGCGTGAAGAAAAACGTCCGAAAGACGAAAGTAGTGGTGATTTGTGGAGACAGGAAACATCGGGCGACAGCAAATTCGGTTGAACCGTTTCGCTTCGCCGAGGAACTCGTCACTCCTCTGGGTCCGACAGACACCGTAGCATATTTGGGCATCCCTTTACTTTCAAGGGAAAAGGAGTCTTCAACCACCGACATTTAGCTGCTCAAACTGCTCGGTGAGGTGACGCGTGCCCCGATGAAGCCGCATCAATGAATGGAGATCACAATCAGCTGCTTGATACCGAGATTGACATATTCGCTCGTGCTCGGCCAAGTCCACACAAACACGCTCAAAATGATGGACGACTACCTCAGGCAAATTATTCGTGGCTGGCCACGTCTACCAAAGGACACCCCGATCAGCTCTATCCACGACAGTAAACAACATGGGGACTTGGTATCCCAAGTCTGAGTGCAGCAATCCCGATGCAGCTGGGAGTGCTATTACACCCAGTGCCGAGCACTACGCTGTGTGATCAATGACTCAAAATTTGGCTAGATTGTTCAGGATCCCAACCTTCCGATCCGAGTCCATGGTGCATGCATAAACACCAAGGAAGTGTCGGTGACTGCCTGGGGCGATAGTCTGCACAACAGCTTTGACGGCTGCAGTTTACGAGGGTTGGTCGCTTCACTATTTTCGAATCGATGGCTTGTCTTTTCAGAACAGGTGTTTTCTCGGATGTTTATCCGCGGTATCTAGTCCCGATGCAGCGTGCCAAGAATGAGAGTTAGAGGCCATCGGCATGGTTACAGTGGCCAGACGATCTTACGTCGTGGAAACTGTGGCCACCCGGAGAGTTCGGTGCAGGTTTTACAGTCCTGCTGAATCACGCATGATTCCAGATGTGTTCGTCATAATCGGGTTGCAAGGAAACTCGCCAAACGTCTTTATCGCCTGCGATACACCGTCTTTGAGGAGTTGAGAGCACCTACTTCAATGGGTCTCATCAGGCCTGACCTAATCGCTGTTCGGAAGCGCCGAGCAACTGCGATAGATGTAAGCATTGGACGCATAGTAACTGTGTGGAATAAGAANTTCCAGATGTTTCGTCATAATCGGGTTGCAAGGAAACTCGCCAAACGTCTTTATCGCCTGCGATACACCGTCTTTGAGGAGTTGAGAGCACCTACTTCAATGGGTCTCATCAGGCCTGACCTAATCGCTGTTCGGAAGCGCCGAGCAACTGCGATAGATGTAAGCATTGGACGCATAGTAACTGTGTGGAATAAGAAGAAGCAGAAGTATGGTGCTGAAGAATATTCCCCCGCCCTAATCTCAGTCCCACGCGCAATCGACTTTTTGGTTCACTAACCAGTGATCATCCCCCACCGAAGGATCTGCTTTCCTTAGTTTCCCAAGGCTGGTATTTGACTGGGACTTCCTTAGGTAGAGTCAGTGACTTTTGTTTGCTTACCATTGTGGGCTCTCTGCATACTTACACCACTTTTATGCGTGGTACATGGCGCTGAGTGTACATTTTTGCCATTTAATCTCACACCAGACCCAGTATGACGGGACTCACCTGATGTGCGAGTCTTGACTGTGTTGGCGCTCACCGCGCTTGAAGAACGTTTACCATTATTTGTCCTCTCCTCAGTTGTTGGTATTTACACGAGTGTTTCCATGTCAAGATTCTTAGATACGTTGGGATTCATCTTTTCTGACTGGAACTGTTAGTGGCGTGACTGAAAATGAGACACTTCTCTCTTATTATCTAATATTCTCGGTTTGACTTAGCTAACAGAAAAGACCGTCCCATATTTATTTCGCACTATATTCGTGATTTCCTCTCGAAAACAACAGATAGTTAACAAGCCATTACAGTTACGTTATTATAAGTATATTTTGGAAACCATCCTAGGAATCGAAAACTAACTGAGTGAATGGAAATCGTTTTGTACATTACGTATGTATAAGAAAGCAGACATATAAGTCTGTTCTCTCTTCCTTTGTATCTCTTTCTGTGGTGTTTGTCAACAGCAAACGAGGTTGATGACTTCAGGCTACTGTTCTGTTTGATTCGGTCGAAAGTTCCTCTATCTAAGATTCCTTGGTTATCCAGGGTAGTTAAATGCTATAGTCCCTCAATCAGTATTTATTGCCTAAGTGTGTTCAATTCGTTCCGCCCCCAAATATTTTATTCTCACCAGAATGTGGCCATAAAACTCAAAATCTTGTAGAATCCGAGATCATTGTCAGTATACAGATAAAATAACTTTGTTTCTCCTGAAAATTGTAAGAAAGCCAGTGCTGCAAACTATCCTCAGTTACTCCGCATTGGTCAGGTTAGTGCATTGGTCAGTAAAATCTTTTCTGTGTGAATAATTACAAAGCCTGCTTTGCTTACTCGATCAAAGATGAAACCACAGCGCGGCCATCACGTAATATGTGAACAAACTTGGCTTTCGGAAACAGAAACCCAAGGTATTTTGCGTACAAGAAAGTTGTTGGCTGCTTGTGACAGAGATATGGAGCTGGAGGACCCATCTTCTCAATCACTTTGAGTATAAATGCTGCCACAGCCTGGTCGTAGGCCTCTGGATAAATCCCAGCCTCGATTGCACGATTGATGATGGCGCGTTTCATTCCATGTCTTGCTCCCAATAGATCCAATGTGACCATCGGCTCCGCTCCACAACGGATAAGCGGGTGAACATCCAGAAGAACACGCAGCAAACCTGTGCCTGGATCAGGTTGAAAATTAGACGGTAACTGATTACAAGTACAACATCTGACTCCAAATGTATGTTGCATAGCAATCACAAAATACACTCATTTGCATATCAACTTGGTTTTCACGAGAGACTCTCGATCATGATATTCGTCAACTGAATGCGCTGCACAAATGCCGCCTCACGCTTCAGTGGATACAATATTCGAGATATGGTGTTATATTTTCATAAAGGAAACTGCTCCTGTTCAGCATTCCCCACAAGGAAGCATCGTCAGTTTGTAGTCAGTCGGGCTGGATCTAATCGTCTTAACGTGAATTCCCCATCCTTTTTCCAATGACTTTCCTCGATCGATCGATCGATCGATCTCCGTATTCTTTAGTCATTTTACTAAGAAGGCTTGCCCTATCCTCGTAAAACTGTAGTCGAAGGTTAGAACTAACGAGAAATCTGGACTCCTCCGCCGAAGTCAGTGTGAAACTAACTTGGTTGCATTGCGTTCTGAAGTACTGGTTGTCTGGTAAGCTGGAAAACTACGGCGTGCCGCTTTAACTGACGCGGGGACCGATGAAAAAATAATTTTGCACACGGCTCCTGTTCGAGAATGATGGCTACTGGGTTTTTACGATATTTTCGGCTGCTATGATAAACTGACCAGGAAGGTCACAGTATAACATAACAACAGCAACGTAGTATCACCTGTTTCAAGTTAACATGATGTCACTGGTCGTTTTCTGGTGATGGCTACAAAAAGCCTCCACTAAACTAGACAGGTTGTCTGTCTCTGATTTATGGTGGCAACGTTTCTATTGGCCACTGAAGTTGGAATCACAGATAAACCGATGTGGGACTTCAGATCACCGCGTACTTCCATGAAATTTGACCTGAGCAAAGTGCGGTTGCATTTTAACAACTGACTGAATAAGGGGTAAGAAGAAAACTAAGCGATTCCCATGATCTTTTGGGATTTTGGGAATAAATGATGCGTATTTTGAGATGATAGCGGGAACTAAGGCTTCCCGATTGACTGTTGCATCCTAGATGCACTTCCGAAAATCCGTAAAATGCCATTCCTTCACTGTTAACTCATGCTCGTTCTACAGCTAGACATCTTGTCGTCCACCGCAAACCTAGTTCCGGTATATGGTTTCCGTAATTGCTGTGGCATTACACCAGAATCAGTGGGCCAGGCCAGACACAGTCTGGGCGAAACGTCAAAAGAAGAACCTAATTAATCCTTGCCATCTAACAGACACAGAATGTACCGTTGCACACCTGCACGGGACTCAGACTCGAAGGTGTTCAGCCTTGATCCCTCAGATGGTAGCTTCGCACCACTGACCTTTCGGCCAGGCACATATACCTCTGGCAATAAAGAGGATTACTATAGCAACGGCCAGTTTATACTACACTGAGTTATTAAACTCATTAGTAGGTTAAAACTAACCTGTCTCACCACGGTCGAAAACCAGCCCACGTTCCCAAATAGTGAGTGAAAAATTCAATGCCTTATGAGTTCTGCGTCACAACTCTATGGGAGCCGGAATCTAAGGGTCAAAAAGCGACGTCGCTATGATTTCCTAACCGCCACAAGCTGGTTATTCCAGTGGTGACTTTTTCACGCGCCGAAGCGACGAAGATGACATGAATTTCGTTTAAAAGAAAAAAATCAGTGAAACTGATAGCGCACGCCACAAACTTAGGAGATTTGTTCACGAACAGCACACAAATACACGCTGTCTTCCACGCATTTACAGATGAGATTCTATGCTGTAAGCCGTTTTATAACAGGTCATGCTGTTGTTCTGCCAAGATGACAGAAATGCAATATCAGCATAAATGTCTTTATACTAGAATAGGTGTGACGCCACCGAGTTAATTTAACTGCGACATAATCTACCTTAATCTTACACAGTCATTCTATTGTTTGGTCTGGTTGAAACTGATTCCCTACGGCCATAGGGAGTATTTCCCCATTTTTGCAGGGTTTCATGCTGAAATTTAGAAAACCACACCATCTTTAATCCAGAGACATCAGCGTCGCACACTGACCATTTAGAGTCGACCAAGTACACACTCCAGCCCGTTCTGCTATACTTCAGGAGGCCCTACGTGACGCAAGTTGTTATTCGTAATGCGCGCACTTACTGTTAGCGGTCACGTGGTGTTGCAGTCAACGTTGGTGGCAACTGGTAGGTTTTCGGACATTTTGTTTTCCAACTCTTCCGCGGCAACTGAACAGGACAGCACCAAGTCCCAACTGAACGCAAGCAGCAAAGCAAAGCTTACCCTATAGGTCCTAGCTAAACTGCAATTCAGTGGCTTTTCAACTATGAATGATTAAGGTCCAATTAGACAAATGATCCGACCATCGCCATCAGTTATATTGCTTGATTATAATGCCGATTGTAGTAAGCAAGAGTAACGCCATCACAATATGAGAAAAGTAGTTTTTAACAACGGTCGTTTCCATTTTCCGTAGACTGCAGACTCACATACCGTGCAGCAATTGGCAGTTTTTCTGTTGTCTCTTATTTTCTGTTGTCTACTTATTTGTTTCCTCTGATTAGTTGTTTGGTTGGCTGGCCGTGTTGCCGGTTGGGTGTCTGTTTAGACTTCAACTGTAGTTTCTAAGCTTCAGCACCATTTCGATAAACATGGCACGGGCTATCGTTTTTCGTGCCTGTCCTCAATTGCTTTCGATTTCTAATAAAGTGTGTACAAATACTAGACGCCACTAAAAACTCACCTGAACTTTCATGGCCGCCCACAAATATGAGGGGTGCATTTTCTGGAGTCAAAGCTTCTGTAGTTTGCGTCCTCCAAAAACATGGATGGCATTTGTAGAAATAATACAGCGAACCGACAAACCAAGTTGCCAGGAAAGTCACGCAGCACCTGGAGAAAGCTGAAAATGAGGAGAATGAACTTTGTTCAAAATATGCTGGACACCAATCTTTTTGGCATGCTTGTAGAACATGCGCTGAAATGTGGCGAAATGTCAACCTTGAGAAACAAAAATAAGAACGGGTGCAAGCACAGTCACCGATAAACCGAAGCATCACAGAAATTGCAGACTTGGAGATAAATATCATATCATACACCCAAATTTATGCCTTATAGACATGTATTCCATCATCAGACCGTCAAAAGTGCATGAAACCAAACCCAGGTTGATGAGTTCGAACGTACTGAGTTTAGTCCACTCCCATGAAGTAGCCACCCAAGAATATCCCCTTCTTCTAGCCTTCGCTGAAGTAGATCCAAGTATAACCATTCCTGTGTATTTGGTACTGAAAGCGGATCGCGTCAAGTGAACACGCACAGGTTTCGATGGCATATCATGATCAGTTCTATTTTCAAGACGTGACTGTAGCACTCTGCTGTGCAAGTGAGGTGAAATACCGCACAAACGTGGTAAAACTTTTCCCAACGGTGGCACATCTACTGAATGAGCATATCTGGATTCCTCAAACCAATGATAATTCCATGGCACAAGGTGAACTGACAATAAGGAAATCCAAAAAAACCGATGCTGGGGTCACCTTCCTAGTCCACTTAGGCATTTGTCAGAAAAATAGTATTCCATCGTTAAAACTCTTGGTTTACTCAACGAACTGAAAAATTCGGTTGCAGAGCTTTTTCCTCACCCAAGTAGCTGGCTAATATCTTCTTCTGTACGAGAGATTTTTTAACTATTCTAACTAACCTGAACCTAACTGTCCAGGAGAAATCTGACAATGACTGTGAGGTTCCAAATATTTCGATTTTATCTGGTACACCATCGACCGCAAATATGTTCTGGATATTTGCTGATCCAGCGTCAGAATAAAAACCAGAAATCAGACAAAAACGGTCGCCTCAGTGTATCCATTCACAAGATTTTATAAACATTTGCGGATTAGAGACTGAATATTTTGATAGCATGAATTCCTCCGCGGAGACAAAATAATGGACGGACTTATTTTCAGATAGACTTCTGCTTTCATTTTCCATCCATGATGTCTGACTGATTGTCTGAAGGCATGTCAGAATGACTGTGGTAGGGTATCACTTAATCCGTTCCCCGTCCACTTTTATTCTCTTTAAAAAAATAAGGCTTTCAAGTAAGTTATGGCTGTATGGTAGGCAAGCACCAGAGTTTGAACACTGAATTTATGTTGCTGATCACTTCATAGTGTATATGTGGCCCTACTACGAATGACGGGTTACTCTGCTAGCAGCCGGCGATTTCTGAGATTATTATAGGCTGACAATTACCCGATGAGTCAAAACTGAAAGATGGAAGATAGGGAGATGAAGTACGAACGAAACATGAAAGGAGCGTGATCGTTAAATCATAGATGATTTGGCGAGTCAGCTGTTAGCAAGGAAAAACTGAAGACAAATGTGCTTCTGGCCAGTTTTGATTCAACCCCTTCCTGAATGCTCACTCCGTGTCACTGTCGGGTTTATAGACCCTGAAAACAAACAAGCACATGGGTACCATGCTTTTCATAATTGGTCAATCGTTCAGCTGGGACTTTTTCATTAGGGTTGACTGAGTGGGAGTAATTTAATCTCCGGGTTCGGCGTTCAGCTTGTCCCAAAAACAAAGAAACCAACGAGGTATTATTTTCTCATGTCGTTTACTCAGAGTTGCTACAAATGGATTTTGAATCCACATTTCTCAACCCTTAATAATCACTGGTTGTTCCGATAAATCTTGTTCACATTATCTCAGGAGTCACGCCACTACACTTGCACATCAATACTGAAACTGTGATGAGGGAATACAAATACCGACAGATCTTTTTGATTAAGCAACGCTCAGCACAATCTGCTAACAGTAATTAGGTTTTAAAATTCTCACAATGTTACAAGTGCCCCAAACAAAATATCGGAATTTCTGTAATGTTTAGTGGCTGTTCTCAAACCTTGTTCGGAGTGACATACCCAGTCTTTTTACTTTGATAGTGTGGTGATATGACATTCGACTGGAACTCGTATCGATGGTTTCAGATTGAAGGAAACCTAGTCTAATCGTTTTGGGAGTCCGTCCACTTTCTTCACACTGTTGGAGCACCAAATCGGGTGGTTACTGGGATATGCATTATCTAGGACCGTAAATTTCCGAAAAGAAATGCACTCAAGTGCCATGTTAACCACTATTCTAGTAAAGAGGGACAAAACTCTTTTAGTTTTAGAAACCACTACACCAAGGCGAGTTGCGAGACACCGCGTTCCCATCAATTAATAAAACTTTTCCAGAATGCCTCACATCCATTTCCGGACTCAGCTACGGCCATTCAGTTTGATAATGCTGATATAGTATACATTATGGTCAGAAGGGTGGAGAATTTCGGTTTTAATCAGTTGAATGATTAAGAATATCATAAAAAAGAAATTCAGCTGGGTTCCAGATAAGTCTCCGTCGACATCAAATTGGTATCCAGATGAGTGCACAGGTCGAAATTGGTGCATTTTTGGCTCAAGTGGAACATAAGGCTGACGAAAACTCGGGGAGTGCGCCTATCTGATGAACCTTAAGAATGGTGAAAATAGTCGCGCGCTGTCGAAGAGCTTCAACAGCCCTACGGTTAGTGTATACAATTAAACCTTCGTATGTCCTGGTTCGTGCTGTTTGTGCTGCAAAATCCATGAACACTGCCCAGTTTGTCAACTCTAGTATTGAGAAGTCCAATTCCAGTTCAGTTCCACTATGTGGTAGGTAAACAAAATACTTTTCCCTAGAATATTGTCATAGAAACATACGTGGGAAACTGGTAATCGTAATCAGTAAACCTATGCTGATTGGGAAAATATTATTCCGTCATGAAATCGATACGGAAGGTGATCAAACACTAATCCTAGTAAAAAATTAAAAAATCTGAATCAATTTCCTTAGTGAAAATAGCCAAAACTGTGGTTTAAGGGTTACCAAGGTAAACAGTCCATAAAGAAAACTACTCACAAGTTCGCTGAAAATTCTTCGACAGCCCACGACTTGTTTCGCTCTTCTTGGGGATCATCAGGTAAGCTCAGTTCCCGAGTTTTCGTCTCCCATGAAAATTGATTTGCGAATGGGTATATTTGTCCAAATCACTCCAATTTGAGTTCAAGTAGAAAATAAGGTTGACGGAAACTCGGGGACTTCGCCTACCTAATGAGCCTCAAGAAAAGCGAAACCGGTCGCAGGCTGTCGAGAAATTTTCAGCAATCTGGTAAGTAGTTTCCTTCATGAAAATATACTGCGATATTTCGTATATCGTACGAACTGAGACATGAAGCGGGCTGAGAGCAACAGTTGGAGAACATCATAAACGAGGGATTCACTTTAGTCTCCCGTGAATACCAAATTGGTTTGCAATTGAGTACTTGTCGTAAACAGTCCATAGTTGTTACGACCCCATTGGAGTGCCTGCATGAATAAGTTAGGTTTCTTGTCGGAATATGCTTCAGTTGCGTGAGGAACACACATGGTGTGCCACCGGGACTGTATTCACCATGTTGGTCTTTCAGAATACAAGAAACGTAGCCAGAGGTTCACCGCTGGATCTCGAAAAATTTACGAAAATTTTAACCACCACTCACAAAGAAGGATTCGAGAGGACACAAACATCTAGGTGGCACTTTATAAATGTTTCCATGGTGGCTGCTTAACGTAAGACTAGGCAACATTACGGTATAATTTAAGATTGATAGTAATGGTTGACACAAGTGCACTGCTGGAATCTGCACAGCGAATTTCACCAAAACGTTCTGCACAACGTGGAATGCTTACTTCTTCCACCAGTGACGACACGCAGCAACCGTCCCATATCCTTCTGTTGATAACTTTTTCCCGAATAGCTGGGATGCACGCAACGATGTGGATCGGAACAGATGTTCCAGTGATGTGAAGATGTTTTGTCAAACAAAGCAGTTAGATGCGAATGCTCAACAATCGCGTATAATTGGTACGTAACAGTAGTAGTTGGTAATATAGGGTGGAACCCACTCACACACCAATCAGCAAAGGGTGTTTGTGGAACAATTTTTACACTGTCACCAACATTCCGAATGTGCACCAAGACTTCATACCATCTTGTGCACAACCAACAATCCCAGCTCAAAACATGTATGCAGATCTCGTTCCACAGCACGATTTTGTGGTGTGCCTAGTTAACGAAGCGCCTCTGATAAAAGAGCAATTCCCACGGAGAATTTCGCACTCTGATTGACTCATATCATATTTTGCAAAGGAGTGAAATCAAAGAACGCACCCCCAAGAGACTTCGTAATTCAAACCTCCTCACGAGCCACCCCGAGCAAAGGCCATCCAAGATGAAGAGCTTGAAATAGTTTCGGTCAACGAATGATCTTCTTCCGATATAATCGCTTACTTAAATACGTGTTGAATAAGCCCTAATAATGATCCGGTGAAAAGCGAGACCAGCATGTTTACGCCGACCATTCTTTTTCAAAGATTCTGTCATCTATATAAATCTGTTTCAGAATGCATTAGTCAAACGCTGTATGGTAAAAAACATACGAGACGTAGGTCTTTTTGTTGAAGTGGTGAAGTTTGTAGACTTACGCTTTTGTTTTCATGTTAGGTAACGTGGGATAACTGAAAGGAGCATTTCTTTAATTTGTACTAACAAACTTGATCTAATAGATTGGGGATCATCAGTAGTGCGCATCTCGCGAAACTCCGGAGAGTTTTGAACTCGCGACCTCCTGGCTAGTGGTTTGAACACTACCTTTCGGCCAGGAAGGCCGTGTGAATAGATCCTACTTGGGCGCGATGTAGCGCCGCTCATCCTCCAGTCATGGGATCCACATCACGCGGTCACACGTGTTGAGCAGCTCCTCGAGCGACAACTGTAGCACCGCCACCCTCCAGTCATGGGATCCACATCACGCGGTCACACGTGTTGAGCAGCTCCTCGAGCGACAACTTCTCAGATTGAAATTTCACTCATCCGGTGAATTTTATCCTTCCACCGAGCGTCATTGCCCAACTTTACCAATCTAAACCGTTTCAACGGTCAGGTAGTATACCACAGCTTCAGTTACCTAAGATCCCTATGATTATCAGGTAAACTGTGTGTTATTATCTCCAGACCACAGTTAGAGATTCTGTTCACCCTCAAGCGTCGTTAACGTCAGTGACAACATCGTACCTGCCGGTGGTGGGTTCAACTGAAACGGCTCGACTTTGATTGTATGACGATTTCCCCAGTAAAATTTTGAGACGTCCATTCAGTAGTCGGGAAACTCGATGAACGGAGCAACTTTGAAGTATCCCTTGCTCGCGAAAACTGCCCTCATTCGTACGTGGATGCTGATGTGTTCCAGATAGTGGTGTTTCATATTTTTAGAATCGACCGTGTTGCTGCGTTCCGCACTCGTGTTGACTGTACTGTCCCCTATGTGAGATGATCTCGAGGTGTGGATCTTTTACGTGAGTTCAACCTATTTGTTGGCTCTTCAGTGCTAACTAGAAGTTCGCTGTAGTGTCAACGTTTTAATAAGCTCTTGAGATTGAAATGTCAAATTTTTCGGGTACTCAGCATTCACAGACCTGGTTTTCTTCCTTTGCACCCTGTAGTCTATCATCACACACGACTTCCTGGGAACACCCAGGCACGTCAACCGTCCGAAATGCTTCACTTCCCAAAATGATGAGATTTTCATCAAAGACAGAAAACTATTGTTCCTTAGTAAACTTGCTCTGAGTGGTATGTCTGAGTACAGCAGGGTTAATACTGGCTTTCAAAACGTGGGGTAAATTACCTGAGTTAGGTATGTAGATGCGCCGGGACAGTATGTATGATTATGTCAGCAGCATTCCTACTGTTTACTCGTCCTGATCGCATTCTACTTCTTGAGAAACCGACACATTACCCCGAACTGAGTTCTACTGCCCAACCAAGACTATTTTTCTAGGAACGGAGAAAATCCCGGTTCCTTATTCAAATGATACTCAGAGAGGAAAGCAAGACGCCTGAGGGCAGGGTCAGAGAGGCCAACTGAAGTAGCTAGTGCTCCCCAACGGATGTTCGGTAACCACAACAACCGTAAGTTGTACTTGTGCTGAAGAAGCTTGCTGACGCAAGTCAAGCGTTCGTGTCACCCGAACACTTGTTCTCATCCGTGGTTTGGTAGGGCGAATGTGGAATATTTTCTTCTATGAACATACCAGACCACTCATTCCGTTTCAGACTTTCTGCATGCTTTTAAAAGTGTCGGTAAAGCAAGCCTCACGTCCCTATTGCTAAAACGAACAAAACTTCGGGAATGCGGAAACTCTTCTCGGATTTATGGCACTCACTTAGGCTGATGGACCCACTCATTTCTGTTACAATCCGCACTCACATGGATGCGGATTTATCGTCCTGCTCTTTTTTCAGTAAGCAATTATATGTTGGGATATGACGCATGTAAATCTAACATCCCATTTCATCCCATTTCCCCAAAACTTATTTTTTACGTCTTTCCAGTCTGTTTCACCACCGACAGCTTCTCACCTGTAATCTCGTTGTTTGTTTATTTTGTGACGCCTGTAAGCAGCTAAAATAGACGTCACGAGAGTACTAGTAAACTTGTCAAAGCGCTGTTTGTCTTCGGTACCCGGAAATCGATATTCTTTTCGAGCACTGCTTCTAAAAATTCCTTTTTCTCTTGGTTAACGAGTGGCATCGTTCCGTCATGCTGGATTCCGATTTGTTCTGTCTTGCGACCCCGCACTCCATAAACAATTCGTAAACGTAATGTAATTGTCTGTTTTTTTTAATAACTGTATGTCATTTATTTCTCTAAATCTTTTCTGCTTTTTCTGCTGTTTTCGGTTTGTGTCTGTCGATTTCCGTATTTTTCTTTTTTTCTTTTTCGTCTGTTTTTACTTTCATTTCTTTCTGTAGTAGTCTTTAGTTAACTTTACAATAATGGCGCTATCTGTTCATCTGTTGGTTACCATCCCCTCAACGTTTATCTTCGACCACTTTACCAGAGTTTGGTTACCATCTTTTCAACGTTTATCTTTGACCACTTTACCAGAGTTTGGTTACCACCCCATCAACGTTTACCTTCAACCGCTTTCACAGTCCGATTACTATCTCATTAATGTTTACCTTCATCCACTCATATAATCTATTCAACGCATGCACACCCGCTGTTTCATTCCTGTCCGCATTATGACGAACATGCGCCCCACGACTAACCAAGAGTGTTGGAATCTTATCCTAAGACAAACAATGCAAGCGCATCCTCACTCACAACATAAACATATATATATATATATATATATATATATGCGGAACAACGATCCCACAGCCCGACGCTCGTCAGTTCACACAGCGCCTTGACCAGGCCATTTCAAGCCGACGCACGACTCACTGTGCAGGAAAAGTCTGGGCTCGAAATCGTTTTGGATTAAACGACAAAGAACAGGCCAGATTTCAACACACTCGGTCAAGACCCCATTCAATTCAACGGCGTCCCACAAACATTGGCTGCATCGGCTACAACTTATCAAACGAAGAACTCGATAAGTATCATACTTCTTTTGTCCATTATTCAGTTGTAATTTGTGTCTCTGGTAGCCACTATACATAACTGTTTATTGTTAGTGCTATTTCACCTTCTGATATTACTTCGAGTAAAAAGACAATAGCACCTACACATCCAAAACTAAATCTGTACGAGCAGTACCACTCCAGTTCCATATTTGGCCCGCTTGATCGCTGAACCTATTACTTTCCAGTGAGATCCTCAAACCTTTTCTGTTGGATTTTGGTGTCTGTAGCTCTTTTAGTCGATGCTTATGAAGCGTGTTTAATAAGTTGGATATGTTAAACTTTTGGACGTTGGAAACCCAACTTGTTAAGGCTATTGACACGGCTTCACAATTTCCGCTGGCATACCCTCGATGACGAGGTGGAATCGGGGTTCACTTAGATGGTGCAAGAAGAATATACCATTTATACCCCTTCGAGTATTGGGTAGCCACTGCGTTCAACCTGTGGGAGCACTTCACGCTGCTGCATCAGCAAGCGGGACTGGTAGAACATGGGTCCAGTGGACGGAGCTGTTTTCGGTACGATCCGTGCTACTTACTCTGCAGCAGTAGCTTGAACACCTAGGGCAGCATTCATGCGACCATCTTTTGTCTGGAGCTACTACCCACGTCACACAGAAACAGAGTAACGGTAGACACGAGAACCTATTCGCTTCAGCTGCGTGAATAATAACTTCGAAAACTGGAATATCAACCCTACCCTACTCATGAAACTGATCATTGACCAGCTTGGATGATGAGACACAACACTCAGACGAGGAATAAGGGTTTGCTATGTGTGTGGAACACTCAGGAAGACAGAGAAACCGGTGAAACCAGAGGTAAAAGAAGGAGTGGTTATAGAGTTACACTGGTCCAACTGCTCGTGCGTCTATCTCCATGTATAAATGGTTACTAGGCTGTTGGCTTAAACAGAATAAAATGTAAGCACTTACTGACTCGATCAAATGACAGCGCTTTGTTTCATGTCCGGAATTGATTTGCTGCCATGTGAATTCAGAACAGAATTGCGCGTATATCCCCGTCAGAGAAAAGTCTGTGTCCTCGTCGTGTAAAGTGCTGGCGGTGAGACAGAACACTTATTTTTGGCACAATCCAATCCAATTCAAGACTCGATTGAAAATTTCGATGGCATTACATGAAATTAAATCGGCCAACTGAAGATACCGTATCGACAGTGAGATTAAAAGCCCTGGTCTACTGATAGAGAATCGGAACCACCAAAAGTCAAGTTATTGAAAAACGGAACAGGGTTTTCCCCAGTGTTTACTCACCCAGTCGCTTAGGTCCGGGCAAACATAGTGCAGTACACTCATTTAACTGACGTCTAATAGACAAGTAGACCATGTATTCCCTAATGACTCATAGCTTTAGGTTTGCATTTCTCAAACGTCGCACCAAAAGAGGAACATGTGCCATAATCTGATGTCAGGGAATCGAACCACTGGATCACACTATACCACATTGGATCTTCAATCCCCCCTCAAAAAACAATCTAATCCGGCTATAACCCCAACGGATCGACGAAAAGCAGAACAGCTTCGTCCAAATCCTCAGAGTTTGACATGATCGTAAAAGCACCTCTCTAGCAGGCTAAGTTAATATCTACACATTAGCCTGATTAAGCATGTAGACCCCTTTTCATTAGATTTTGCCGCCCTGCCTGTGAATTTCCATGTTTTGCTTGAATTGCTTACACATTAAGAGCATGCTGAAATCTTCTGCTGGCTACTGAACTCCCTTAATGAAGTTCAGGACCACAGTTTCGATAACGGAGTGTTTCCAACTGTTCGGTTCGTTCCCTTACTTGAAACGTTTTCACATACACACATAAAATCTGTGTTTGAGTCACCGGATTCGTTTGCTTATTCAGCAATGTGCAAATTTGTTTGGCGCAGCTTCCGGCTTGATAAAATCGAGGGTTGGTGTACGGATACGGTAAGTAGTAAACGGCGCAGCGAAGTGAAATAAATACACAAAACTAGTAGTGCGAATGTACGGATACGAGGTCACTCGGTGGATGCAACATATGCATGTTCGTTTCGAACCGGAATTCGGATTACTCACTAGAACTTATGTTGCTGTTCATCAAGCTATTGAAATCGGAGCTTCCGGAGATGGTACTGCCTACAACCTGAGGATATGACACTGATCCAGTTCGTTAATCAACGTCATCTTTCTTCTTTCGTCATCGATGTCAACAGATGCAGGCCTGCTCCTCTTTGCCATTCAAAGCATACCACACCCACGGTCATTAGACTGAGTGAAGTCAACACTGGCTTAGTGTATATACCACAGTAAGCTCGCTGTTTGCCTGGGAAAAAGTGTTTGGCGTTTTCGCCAACACGCACACCATAACCGAACGCGATTACTATCTTTGGGTTTTTAAAATCCATCCCAGTCCATGCTAGTAATCACTTTGAATCCGGAGCCATTGCGCCTCAATAAAAGTTCAACAATTAAACGAGAAGGAACATGCAGAGACTGTGTCAGTTTGAAAAGATGCACAAATCCAAGGATTCATTTCCGATTCTGCTCAACATCTTCCTGATGAAGTTGGTTATTGATCAGGTGATTATTGATCCGTTCACTGAGATTGACAACTGACCTGCAAATAATTCGTCACCATACGAAGAGACGTCATCAATGCGCAGTTGGGTGGATCTCCTAATGAGGTGACGAAACGTTTGCAAGTCACTTGCCAGGCCCAGTGACCAGATTGACAACCACCTGATCAACAACCTGTAAACTCCCTCGGGCTACCAATATTCCGACACACTAGCAACTATCAGAGTACTATAGCATGGCACTCCGCTGGAGGTTCTGTAGGAGAAGTGGGCCAGTGTCAACAATGATTCCTTCACAAGAGTGCCTTCAAATTGCGGATTCTTGTCTAATTCTGAGCATCCAACATTGACGTTGTTTCAAGAAATGTATCCCGGAATCATCAGAACTAAGGTCACACAGAACTAGCTGCGAACATTAGCGGAATACACTCATTTGCAAACTAATTTGGTTTTTCGAGAGACTCACCTGGAACCCAGCTGAATCTCTCGTTTATGATGTTTCCAGGCAACTGAGTGTGCTACACCAGGCCGCCTCATGTTTCATTCACTATGACATTTGAGATATCGCGATTCATGTATATTTGTAATGCACTTCTCATAAGGGTGCTAAAAATTCGTCGACAGCCCATGACCGGTTTCGCCTTTCTTCAGGCTCATCAGGCAGGTGCAGTCCCACGGTTTCCTTCAACCTTAAGTTCTAGTTGAAACCAAATTGCACGAAATTATCGAAATACTATCATATGCAAATTAATTTTAGTTTTTCGAGAGACCTATTCCCCGGCAACATCTCACTACTGTTGTGCTGCAGTTTGAGATGTCCAGTGAGAAAATTTACGCTTCTGATCATTGTAGATACTTTCCCAACATGTTCGGCAGTGCTTATAGGACTCCAAGGCTACATAACAGAAACTACGTTCATCTTTTGCGCAGATTGCATTTTCGATTCTTTCGGTGAAAGATAACTAAACGTGTTCTACAGATTATGAGCTTGCTCCGTTTTTACCCCTTAAATAATTCCCTATTTTCGTAGCTTACCCTACCACTTTCACTCCAGCGACCAAACCGAACTCCGCGTCGATACCTTTAAACGGAGTGCATAAAGCTAAGAAGCAGATGAAGCGTCCAATAAAATGCGCACAGGCTTTTTTTACTCAATTCGAGCGAAACACGGTAACGGGGCGTCCAACCACCAGCCACAGGCGAAGTGTCCCTAAGGTGACGCATATGCTTTCCATCGAAAGTAGTGTTTCACGCAGAATTCACGGAAGCTTCTGTGTGAGGGACAACGTGGGGAAATATCACTTCCCTTCACTCCCAGTACCAGTGATGGTGCGGGCGAATTCTCGTGTTCGTCGAGAGAGATGAACACCTGAAATGGTTGATTGTACAACGCATCAGACACGTATACAATAAAGCTAAAGTAGCGGAATCAATCTGGACGCCAGACGTAAGTCTGTGTCTGTACACTCCACTGTTGGTCTGTCACACTGGCTTGCAAAAAATGTACGCTAATTCCACCAGTTGTGGTCATATTGCACTGAAGTCTTATAGATTGTCAACCTACAGACACAAAACTTCACCTATAAATCGTACATTTAAATTGACATCAGTAGTCTTTTCGGTTGTTGCCTTCACAATCAGCCCTTTGTCCAAAGGCCTGAAAACACAGCACTAATCAGGTCCCGGTTTTTGCAACACGTCATCAGTTTCGCACCCGGTTGCGTGGGTAGGCTGGTGAAGTTTGTAAATGATCGACGATGGCACGGTGTGTTTTGTCATGTTTGACTGGACACAATGATGACTGAATCATCAGCTACAAAAACCAAGAAAATCTATAACCTAATTGCACCCAGTTCCTTGAGCCGGGACTTCCGATCCCCTCTACCCGGACGAATGCGAAGCAAGTCGTGTGCAAAGAAGCGATCAAGGTTATTTTTCACCAAGCAGCTTGTCGATAGTTGCAAGTCATTGGTGAAGCTGTTGGTCTGGCGCTGATTTTCGCAAACAAAAAGTAGGCCTCGTATAGGCACGTTAAAAACGTACAACGTGTGGTATATAGTGAGGTGGATTATCACCGTAAATGACCCCTTAACTTGCAGCCATGATGGAATTTCGGATGACACCGATAAAGAGGATGTGTTCTAGAAACGTAATTATTGTCGTAGCAGTTGTCCAGGGTGTGATGTGATGAAATCGCTCGGTTACAAACCCACAGGTTGCCAGCATTGTTACCGATATCGTGCGTCCTTTTTTGTGGTGTGTTCCTCTAATTTCGTCTCCAGAATATTGTCATTGTTTTGCCAAGGTGTAAAGTGAATGAAATCAATCAAATCACCGTAAATTCTTGTGAATGCACTCGCAAAACGTTGTGCGAATCGACATAATTGGGGAATTTTTGACATGTTAGATCTCTCACTTGACCTTCAATTATCTGTACTTATTGCTTTGTCCCTGACGATATTTTAAAAACGATATTTTTTAAAAGTTCTCACTGGATTATTGAGGAAAAACCCCTGGAAATTCGTAAATTTCCTGGTTAACGGGACAACTTGAGTTTATGCAACCAAGCTTTAGCGTTCTCAATCCGTTTAGATCAACAGATTCGCTGTGATTGACCCACTGGAGTATTGATAGTGTGGGGAGATTTGGAGGATTTTCAGTGGAGATCTCTTCCTGTAATTGAAGCCAATCTATGCGGAAAAGCTGAGAAGCAATGTACGGCTATCTCATCCTGATTGGAAATCATTGGTAGTGCACAACTCACGAAACTCAGGCGAGTTTCGAACTCGCGATCCCCCGGTTATCAGATCACATGCTCAGCTGTTCGGTCCATTGCAGCAGTGTAGCTCCACTCATCCTCTAAGCGACTGATTGATTTGCAAATGAGTGTAATTCTCGAAACCAGTGCAATTTTGGTTCAATTATAACATAAGGTTGACAGAAACTCGGGGACTGAGCCTACCTGATGAGCCCCAAGAAGGGCGAAACCGGTCGTGGGCTGTCGAAGAGTTTTTAGCGACCTTGTGAGTAGTTTCCTTTATGAAGAAACCACATCAGTGAATCACATCCTGGTTGGATTCTCGAGTGACTTCCACTTACAGAACAAAATATCTATTGAGAATGGAGATTCGCTAACCAAATATGTAGTCAGTGGTAGTAGGGGAATTAACTTCTGTCCGTTTTTTCTAGTCCTAAATGCAAACCCAATGAAATCGCGGAGGACTCGAATGAAATACATCGTTTATACGTATGATTTGCCTCCGTCCAACTTTCCCCATCACTCCACGCTCCTTTTCGGTTCCTAGCGCGCTTCACCATGGGGTCCGCTGAATTTACGAATAATTGTTCTGGTACAATAAGCAAGGTTTTCCAGGGCGAATCATGTAAATGTGAGCTGACTCGGGTTGTGTGAATCAGAGGTGATTGTATGTTCGTCTGACAAAACCGCACCAAGAATTCATAACGTGTAACAGAATATGGATTAGTCAGTTGAAAAACACAGTTAAGGTCGTATCTGAATAGACATCCTGGGTGATCAAAGAGTGTAGGCAGAATCACTGATATTCGCCAGTCAATGGAGTAACCTGAAAGCAAAGCAGTCTTTATCATTGCAGATAAGAGGCACATCCTGATAATCACTACTAAAAATAAATGTAAGGGTGTAGTTATCCGACGTCGTATACGGAGCTATCAGCTACCTTTCATTTATTTATACCATATGAATCTTTCCCTTTGCAAAATCACAAAAGATCAACCATGGTGAGTTAGGCTACGAAACATTCAGTTTCTGAGGTCATATAGATGGACGATTTTAGTCGGACATTTGGTCGTTAGAGCGAGTTGTCTTTTTCACTCAGGTCCCAACTAATATTATCCTCTACCCATTTGCTATCGTCTATTTTTGAAGAGAACGACGACAAACATTAAAAAATGTGACGTACAAGAGAGTATTAGAAAAAAATGAGTGAAAAGGTCTAATCAGGTGGAATGGTCTTCACTTTATGAAGAGTGTGTGGCATCGAAACACACATGTAAAATTCAGCGCCTGAAGGAGCGACAAACAATCCTGAATGATCTTCAAGCCGCCGTTAGGACTGACGCAATCAAGATTCAAACATCAGGCACAATCTACCCATCACACAGAGTCTGGTGTGAAGGAAAATGGTAAGAATGAACACTCATCACCAGGTTTCAAGCACAGCGAGCCATAAGTACGTAGACAGCTCAAAATGTCGAGCAAACCGAAGACATTGACCGTGATGTTAGGAAGCCTTGGCAGATCGAAAAAAGTAGATCCCTCCACATGAGCTGGTCATCGGTTCATGAATCAAAAACTCAAATTCACACTCGATGGCACGTAGGGCTGAGATACTAGCCAGGGAGCAGTCAGCAGCACTGCTTCCGCTTATTCCACACAATCACTCCGCACCTAGACAAGAACACGTCCAACGCAGATGCTCTGCCTTTTTGAAGAACGATCAGTTCAGGCTTCATGAAAGATGTAAACGTAGGTGCTCTCGTCTTCTCGGAAGCCGTGTATCTCAGACGACAGAGATGTTTCCCACGTTCTGTCGCAATTCGATTATGACAAACACATCCACTATCATGTATGATCCAGTACGACTTCAGAATATGCTCCAAGCTCTCAGATTGACTGGAGTTTCCACGACAAAAGATTATCTGGTCACCGATACGACGCCGGGCGTTTCTAACTCTCGTCGTAAACAGGCTGCAACGGAGTTGGATACCGCGGATAAATATTTGATAAATATTTGGCATTGAACCAGTAAAACAATACGGGCTTGACTTGTCCAAACCTGGATAAGAATCGGCCATTATTTGGATCAAAGAGCCAACTTCCTCACCTGTATTAGGTTCGATCAGATTCTAATAAGATTTAACATGGTGGTCGTTGGCTTGTTCGCTCAGCTGGGCAATTTGATTGCAAACATTTCATCACCAATCGAGGTGACATCATCAGTGCGTTTTTGTGGAGGCGTAGTAGTCCTAGCGGTGGGTTGGTGGTTGTGCACATCTTGGTCGACTATCTGCCTACTTTGGAGCACAGAGCACCTGAATCCAGTAGTATTCAGAGTCAAAAGATGGGTCGCAGCTTGCTCTGTACAGGTCCTCCCACGATCCTTCGAGCACAGTAAATACAATATCTTCCGGTCTTTGGAGGTATAGGGTCTGGATGAAAGCCTGGTTGGCTCGGGGACCCCAATTACGGTTGGCCAGCACACGATGGACTCACCGGCAGTGACGACGGGAGACAAGTTTCAGCTTATGTGGAAACGTTTTCGATGCGTGGAAATCCAGAAGCGACAGGAGTTGCTCCGCTATCTTGATTGAACCATGCGGCAAGGGCCAGAGGATCAAAATTACCGAGCAGATGATCACAATTCGATTCCAAGAGTGTAATGTGCACTGGTTGGAACCGGTACAGAGACCACAGCTGGGTCGTTTTGTTCGTTGTAGAAATTAACCAGTACATTGAAACCAAGCAGGCCCTCCTGAAGTCCGGAGTGGCGTCCGGGCTACCCAGTGGGTAATACGAGCAGTTAATTTAGCGCTCCACGAATTGCACTGAATCACGAGTCTCATGTGTCCTCGTCCATTTAAAACGAGGAGTGAACCAATGTGATCATTTAACCCGTATGGGTTTTCTATTGTGACTGAGTGATTTTCAGCTGTGAAAAACTTGGTGCGAGATTAGTTTCGGAACTCTGTAGTCTTTCGCTAGTCTTCCCAGACAAGGTTCCTCCTACTTCATTTGGTCTTTTCGAACAGCATCCTGGAAAGGCAATCATCAGTCACCGTTTTGTCGACCTACTTCAGCTGCTCAGGGTTCGACAGTGTTATTCTACTGACTTAAATGGACTAATCTTGAGAACGTGCCCATCCGGTGAATATCGTTCAAGATCACTAACGGAACGCTGGAGACCTTGAGACTTTCTGTTCAAAATAAACCCAACCCTGCTCCTCTGAGGATACTTCTGATTTCTGAGAAGATAACGAACACCCATTATCCCCACTCTCTTTAACTGAGACCATCAGTTTTTCCCCCAGTTTTACCAGCATTGCCTGAAAACCACTAGGCCTTAGAACAGCCAGATAGTTGAAACTTACGCGACACATAATCAATAAACTTTTCTTCAAAGACAAAATTTGTAACGTTCGGTGAACGTTTGTTGATTCCTTCACACCTACCGACACTTCACGACTCTCATTCCACATTTCAGACACTGCTTGGAGTGTAAACTTCACCTTTATTTTCCTTGATATTTACGTCGGATCTGCTCAAAGACCTGTGGTACAATCTTGAATGTACGTTCGTATTGAATCATTGCTATGTATTAGCCATTGACACTTCTATTCAATCAATAACCGTTGTTTATTTGTTGTTATTACAGAACCATACCGAATACAACGACAGTCTTCTCGACTTAACAAAGGACTTCGGGTGCGTATACTCAGATAGTATCTCAGCCGCATATCTTGCATCAGTCACCTAGGTTCAAAGTGAAACCTAAAAGAAGTTGTGTACCAATGATCACGTAACACACAAACACAAATGACGATACGACGGCCGACGCAAAATGCAAGCAATTCTGTTAGGGTTAACTACGTGGGCGGTTTCGCAGCTTGATAATAAAGAACCGGATTTCTATCCATCTCTGAACGTATGTGGACTACACAACTGCCAATGAAATAACCGTTTTCGCTGAGATGGATTCAATTGGTTGTTCTTCACCTGCCATTGACGGATAAGTCCCACTTTTGGTACCACTTTTTGGCCCTCCTAGAACTTTCCACGTGAGCTTTATAAACAGCCCGTTTTCGGCTGCACATGTACGCGTCAGGGTTCAGTAGATCAGCTGATTCGCACGTCCATTGGCTTTTCTGGTTTGGCTAAGAGCATCAGGCTATCAAGTGGCTATCCAAACTCGGGTTCACGGTATTAGGAAAGCATTTAGGAAACTGTGGTCCACTACAATATATATAAATACTATTCGACCCCCTTGAAAACCGTTTTACAATAATAAGGATTGCTGCACAAACCTGACAACCGAAATTTCGTAGAACAGGCGACAATATATCAGGTGATACTGAAACACGATCGATTCATCCAATTGAGTAAACTACCACTTGCGTGAGTGTATGTATGCGAGGATGCCAATGTTCGAAAGTAAAGAGATACAGAATACTATATACGGTAAACAGAATTGATTACGACACAAGGAAGTAAATAGTAAAAAAACTTGATGGAAACAACATAAGTGGAAGTCTCGAGGGAATTACTGCTCAGTCTATTATCAGATGCCCCCTTCGGACGGTATCTAAAACTGTGATTAACTGACTTTTCACAGCATTCTCTGGAGGCATTTTCATACTAAGTTCCCCGTTCTCTTTTTCACCGTGTGGGGAGCTCGGTATCAGCCTCCCCTGGCCTGAAAAGTTACTACTACATTAACTTTTTTCCAAAAAATGGGTGGCCGCATAGGTGTTTTGAACAAGACGTTGTTAACAGATGTGCCCAACCGCTAAGTTTTGGACCACATGACGATTTAGCCACATCCTTTCAGAAGGGCTTGATAAATAACCAATTGGTAAAACAACCGAATAGTTTCCAAGCCCTTCTGAGACAACAACATTTTGATCGGTCCCAGAGTTTTTCCAGTCAATTAACCACATCCTTTTTACGTGCTTATGACACAGAACCAAGATTTTTTGAGCTATATTGAGTGTTGAACTTTGGTTGTCCTGAATGTCTTATCTAGACTGATCATACGAATTAACTATAAATAACTTAGTAGCCAGCGAAATACACTCATTTGCAAACTAATTTGTTTTTTCGAGAGAATCACCTAGGGCCCAGCTGAATCTCTCGTTTGTGATGTTCTCAGGCAACTGAATATGCTGCACTAGGCCGCCTTATGCTTTAGTCGCTACGATATTCGAGATATCGCGATACATATATATTTGTAATACACTACTCATAAGGTTGCTGAAAATTCGTCGACAGCCCACGACTGATGACCCGAGTTTCCAAGCTCCCAGATACTCAGTTTTAGGTTCACAGACTGCCATACTTTTGTAATGTGCGTATATCGATACAGCACGTCTCCCTCGGGACCAGTCGGGATAGCACCGTTTTTCAAATCTTCGTATCTGGAGGACTTCTCTGTCATTTTCTTACAAAGCTGAAGTGGACACTATGTGAGATGAACGAGGGGACAGTGAGGCGACATTTCAGTAAGTCACGAGAAATAAGACCCAATGAAGTCACCGTCTAGGACAATTAACAGGATATCACTCCGGTGTCTTTGTGATCAAGCGCTTTGCAGGGTGAATTTGTCTGTATTTGCATTTGATCCCGGTAGGACAAGATGACCTTTACGATAAGCCGTTCACCGCTCTCAATCCTCATTGAAAATCTTGGCTCATCGTTGATTCCTACACCGTGTGCGCCGTCGCTGAACACAAATGTTCGACAGCGGATATTCTGGAACATAATACAAACTCGAAGTTCTTATCACCTTGAACTAAGTACACGGAAATTTCGTAAATGCCTTCTTCCGACATGTACTGCTCCGTAAACGTTAGGGAAAACGCATTAGGAAAAGTGATCTAACGTCGCGCTGGTTAGTAGGGCTTTCGAAGGCGGGCCGAACGAAAAGTTACGTCCACCACTGTTCGCTTCAGGTCCTGCATTATGGCACATGTGCATGATGTGTTAAAAACAGATAGCCATGATTACACTGACGTAATTATATGCAACAATGCCAACAATGTCAGCACCGTAGAATGGATTATTTATGCCACCAATGGTTGGACTATGGAGGGCTTAATCCTAAGCAGACACTCCTGTTGGTTAAACGGCTTCACTGATATTGTTGCACCGAAATCAGCATCTTGAATCTGGGACAGTATATGGTCACAAGATATTGTTCGTCCTTGGTGGTTAGCCGCTTTCTTCATGTAAGTATCATTCTTGGGAAAAGTGTACTTGTCTGACTTGTACTGAACTGACTTGCATTTGACTGAACCATTTTGAGCTATCCTTTGAAGTAAAAACACTTCCGGGACAATCTCATGTTTAAGGATTGACTCTTTCTGTCCCACGGGCTGGCCATGCTGGTCTCTTGATTATTGAAGGAGTGTGAACCGCTGTGCTCCCCCAATCAATCTTTTCATCCTTCACTCACTGTCCTTTGAAGTAAAAACATTTCCGGGACAATCTCATGTTTAAGGATCGACTCTTTCTGTCCGACGGGCTGGCCATGCCGGTCTCTTGATTATTGAAGGAGTGTGAACCGCTGTGCTCCCCCAATCAATCTTTTCATCCTTCACTCTAATTGTGGGAATGACTCGTAATGTTGAACTTCCAGATGTCTGGAAAACACTGCCACAAACACGTCATCGAGTCTTAACGAGACGTACAAAGAAGTACAAAGATTGTACGTCTGTCGAATCAAGTCTCTTCCCGTCACCTTTCTGGAAGTTGACTTCACAAGATGAATGTATCACTTTGTCTGCTGAAATGTAGATATCTCATTGAACTTCCGTATGGAATTTTGTACAGTTTAACGGAATAATACAAGTGTCCATACCTCATTCAGGAAGACAATGGCACACTGATTTTACAAGACAGAGACATCTATACATCACCAGTTCGACTGTAACAAATATGCTTATGCTTTCTTGGCAGAACACGGAGTTACTGAAAGCTCATTACCGGTTTCAAAGAGGTTTGGTAAACAATCGGTAGATTTATTGCTGGGTAAAGTTTTGCTTTTGACACAGATGCTTCGTCAGGCCACGTGAGAAAGTAACCAGTTTGATCGGGTTTTAAGGCAGTGGGGTAACTTGCCTGCCTGGTTACTGCTGGGTATCGGTCTGAAGTTCCTGTGTGTTGGTTAATGGGGATGACTAACATTTACGATAGACTGGTTAACTGGGGTTGTCTTCATGGTAAAACCGGGTTCTGTGGCCTTGCTCTTTCGGTCTAGGACACCTTAATGGAACGTTCCTCTTTGGAGTCGTTCACAGACTTTGTTCGCTTATGTGCGTTGAGGCGTGTCAGGACAATCGGATTTGGGTTGTTTCAAAAGCAAAACGTTACGCACCGATAGTTAACCAAACCGCCGTGAAACGTTGACTACCCAATCGGTCTCAAACATTTCTTAGTTGATTGAAAACATCATTACCAGTTTCGCCCTTCCTTGGTCTTATCAGGAAGAGTAGATTCTGAGTTTCCATCACGTTATACTTGAAAGTCAACTAGTATGCAACTGACCAAAAACACTGATCTGTAAACTAAATTGCTTGTAACGAGATACTCGGTTGAATCTTTCGTTCATGATATTATAATTGCAACACAATTTGAAATTGCGTTTATTTCGTCATATATGATTATGAGTCGCGTGAAGGCTGCCAGTATGCGAACGGAGGCTAATCAAAAACGTGGCTACGCACGTGACTTGAAGTTTATTCACACTGGCCACAGCAGCACAAATGCATCCGGTAAGATAAACAAACATCGATTTTATTGATCGGATTAAAGCGAGTGAAATCTGGTCAGTTCGTCGCAGCGAGCTATTTGTCACCATCCGACACACTGAATAAATTGCTGTCATTTGTCAAAACACAATCCGATACCTTTGAAACACCTTTGTTGATTAAAAGAGGGTCTGTTGAAAAAATATGAGACTTTATCCACTCAAATTTAGGTCTTGGTTGTTTGATGGTCTGAATTTTGACGGTTGCGTATGCGGAACTCAAATGATGGTTGTATAAGAGAGGCAGTCAGATGCTTCGTAGGACAGGGTTTTGATGGACTTAAGCAGTTAATTCCAGTAAATCAGATGGATTTTCTTAAACGGTGCATTCCATCAATGTCTTAAGTTTGTGGCTTTTGTTTATTAGTCACAGGTACGCAGCTCGCTTTCTGGTGTTGTCAGGTGAGTGGCTCCCGAATTAACGCATAACACACTTTCAAGAATTAAGTTTAAACCCGAAGTTAATCAGCACCGGATAGCCGGGTGTTAATCCATAGATGAACTAACTGAGTGTCCGAGAATGGCACATTAAATATAAATACCAACGTGTTTGCTGTCTATCTTCCAACCATAATAATATGTCGTGTATCAGGAGGGAACACTGACACTTTTGGGAAAGAAGCGTATCTTCCTCCTTCAGGAAGTCCCTCCTGTTAGAAAGGACTTCAGGCTGGTTTATATCCAATAAATTTGCTATTTTGGTCTCCGCATGATGCTGACCTTAGTTCGGGTGATCCCCATTGGAGATGCCGTTTATTCCTCGTTTAAAAAGTCTACAGTAGCATTTTGTGGGAGAGGAACACTATCACATCCTGTTCGGAAAATTGCAGGGGGACCTAAAGGAAGAAATCTCATTTTGTCCTTTACTGAATCATCAAGATAACAAGTCTTGTCATCAACCTTCTGGCTTGACTGTTGTGACGAGGGCTTGTCGGTACAACGCACTGAGACCGCACTGAGGATAGGCTCATTAAATACCATGTTGAATTCCTGGATTCTTACACCTTAAAGTTTGATTACCATCCAGCTAATCCCTACACTGATTGTTTACTTAAGAAAAAACAAAAATGCATACCACAAATTTCGCTTCCAGAAAAAAATGTCACTATGCTTAAGTAACACAATGTAAGTGATACAGTTGCTCTGGTGAGAAGGAAACACCTCAGAGGACTTCGGAGTTGAATTTAAGTGGCAAGACACATGATTTCTTGAGTATAGTCTCTCCATGGGAAGCATCCTTCGATGAATAATTGACCCAAAATATCAATCCGTTGAGCTGATTAGGCCCCATCTCACACAAAATACGAAGATTTGTCGGAATGCAGTTGTGTGGAAATTCCGGATTTGTATGTCGTTTATAAGAATAGCAATAGTGTCTAATCGTTGGAGATATCAGAGTGAATTGATACCATATGTTTTGAGGATAGAATTATACTCCTTGAGTGATGAGCAATTCTGAGTCAAGATCTCACCAATGAGAGTCCATTGAGCGCTTTGCTTTACAGAAAGGTAAACTGACTGTTATACAGTATCCCATGCATAACTACCGAACCAACACTGTCACACACCCATTCTACATGCGGTGGAAGTTTTCAGACTTAGACTGAAGAAAGCACAAAAATCAAAGCAACAAATCAGATCAAGAACAAGGTAGGACTTCGACTTCATCCTTCTGATGAAAGACTGATATATCACCATCACCATCGAGTGCCTAACACCAGGGTTCAGTACTGCTACTTTACTGCCGTACAACCAAAATTCATTTAAAAGCCTTGTTTTAAAGAAACGATTAAAAGCGGATGAGGAAGGCCCTGGTGCTAGCCCAGACTTAAAATGACAACAAGAACGCCACTGAAACCGCAGGCGTTTGTAAGCCGCACTGGTAATAAACCCAGACCCTTGTGAAACCGAATAGCAATATCAGAAGAAACTTTCTCACATTCTCAACAACCGCAAACGTGTAACATACGGCATTCTGCTGGAAATTCAAATTTCAAATTTGAGAGGGAAATGGACTGCTAGGCATTGCCACACACTCTTCAACATCAGCTCCGAGGACCAGGATGAGGGCAAAGCTATAGTTAAGTTCTTTGTGTGTCTGGTTTGTGTGTGGTCCTTTGTGTCTGGTTATGATTATGACCCCAAACGGTGTCAACAACCGCGGTCGATTTCTTGTCGTGATCAGTTTAAAGAAGGCGTTGATAACAGTCACGTGACCATAGTGGGATGGGTATCCGGCGTTCGAGGAAGCTGGATTACTATCGTTTACAGTAGCCTTGATGCGTTTTGTCTGACCCACAATACATAAGAATATTGAGGTTCATATTCTTTCGCATGCGTTTCCAGCAGGCTTCCAAGTCTCAAAATATAAACTTCATGGCAGCTGCAGGTGAATGAGCAAATACAATCCGATACTGAGAGTACTCCTCGAGGCGTTTCGATCAACCTAAATCAGATGGTCCTGTTTGCCACACGGTCTTGATTTTGCCTCCTAATAATTCTGCCTGCATTCGGCATTCGCAGTCCACCGGGTAAAAACAGGTTCAATGTCCTTTTATAGAGCAGATGGAGGAAAAATCCATGTCTTTTCTAAGGCGCGTCTTGACTCAGCTGCGGGACTCATTTAACTATTATCTAAGACGAACTTCTTAGGACAACTGTTTACTCCTATTACATTTGTGATTATATGTACTTCATGCTCCAGGGTATCTGGCACGCATATTTCCCTGACTAAACCGTTTCTTCTAGTAAAGCATTAGTTATCGGCCTCCGGACACCATAGGAGAACATGAAGTTCCTTCCAAAGTATCAAGAAACTTGACAGTGTCTTTCCGGCTGAAGGTGGATAATTGGGACCTAATTGGCTTCAGGAACTCCACTGGCCACAGAGGTAACTCATCGAAGAATGACAACCTAGTTTATAACGCATAAATCTGGGGCATATCGGAATCAGTGAGTTTCAGTGTCTGATACCCTGAGTCCGAAATAAGCCACACAGTTTTAGAAAATGGAATTAAGATATTATCTACCAGAAACACAATATCTAGTTGTGTAGTTGCCATAAAATTTCTGGTGTTCACCATGTATGTTCGAAGATCATCGATGTCTTCTTCCCACTTTGTTTATTCCATGCAGATAGATTCTTTGTAAATTTTCTGCTAAACGTGCACTCCTGGTTCATGTGTAATTAGTGTGGTGATCAATCCTCTGTACTCTGATGTGTCCAACATGTGTGGCTTGCACTGTGAGAGAAGTGTCCAACTAGTTCCACCCAGCAAATGTAAAAATGCCTGGAGAGAATGTATTTGTAAGGCACTACTCATAAGGTTGGTGAAAACTTCTCGACAGCCCACGACCAATTTCGCCCTTCTTGGGGCTCATCAGGTAGTTTCCGTCAACCTTATGTTCTACTTAAAACCAAATTGCACGAAATTAGTGAAATGCACTCAGTTGCAAACAAATTTGGTTTTGCGAGAGACTCACCCGGAACCAGCCTGGGAATATCAAAACCGAGAGATTCCGCTGGGTTCCGGAAACCAAATTTGTTTGCAAATGAGTGTATTTCGCGAATGTATTTGTATTTGTGAGATGTTAAAGAAGAAAGAGAACAAATCCACTCATTCGTATGTCGGTTTGGTCTTCGCGATGGACTCAACTGAATCTCTCGTTTATCCTATTCTTCAACTGAATGTGCTGCATAGAGGCCACCACATGATTCCAGTTGGCGAACCCCGAATGTCGTAGCAACTGAGACATGAGCCGGCCTTTGTTCAGCACATTCAGTTAGAGAATATCATACACGAGAGTTTCCAATGAGTCTCTGGGGAAGACTAAACTGATGTAAAAATGAGTATATTTGTCGGAATCAGTCAAATGTGGGTTGAATTCAAACATAAGGTTGATGGAAACTTGGGACTGCGCTAACCTAATGAGACTCAAAAAGGACAAAACCAGTCGTAGGCTGTCGAAGAGTTTTCAGCAATCTTGTGAGTGGTTTCCTTTATGAAAGGAAAAAGAACACTTGACGAACAGGTTTGATTTCTTCGAAGCACATCAGGCTAACCACATTTATTTTCATGTAATAGTGGTAGTCAAGTTGAGTAAAAGCGAAAAAGTCGAAAAAAGAGACCAAGCATACACCAGCACTAAGTTCGCTGTCAAGACCTGGCGATTCGCAAGTAAAACAACTCAAAGACAAAGATGAAATCGCAGAACCTTCAGCGAAAATGAAGAGCGATTATGTGTCTCGAGGTATCCATAAATTAATCACCTAACTGGGTTGCCTTGAAAAATGTGGCTTTCCTCTAGTCCATGATTCATCATATTAAAGAAAAATGTCGATAAAATGCCCGTGTCCAACTGTATAAAATAACAGCTTTCAGTCATCGGCAATTTTTTGTACAATTCAGTATTCCATATGGTGAGCATGTGCGCCCGGTGGCGAGAAAAAGATGGGTGAAAAGCCACGTTGAACTAGACCGTTCAGCAGGAGTGAAAAGCGTCGAGTGGCCTAGCGAAGCGTGTCAAAATCAGTCAAACAAACACATAGGTTAAAAGCACTCGGTATTTTCCACTTGTTTGTCCGTCGAGGATTTCGTCTTTTCTGAGTGTTACATAGAAGGTTTTCAGACGTTCGCTTGAACAGCTGTCTTGTTGTTCGACCAATATGAAACAATTCACGGGAACAAGCGGATATAAGTTCCTCAGTTACTGTCTGATTCTGGGTTGACTTCAAGGACGCATGTATAAGGACTGCAAAGAACGACCCTTCAAGGGTTTTCTGAATCTTCTCAACAGTACCTTACTAGTTGGATCATCTTGAGAACGGGAGTTTTTGACTCGATATGAATCAATTCTTTTAGAGTCCTGGGTATCACTTGCCTCTCGGACACTTG
>NW_008751683.1:2608355-2638788 GCF_000715545.1 Opisthorchis viverrini | reverse complement strand
ACACAATATCTAGTTGTGTAGTTGTCATAAAATTACTGGTGTTCACCATGTATGTTCGAAGATCATCGATGTCTTCTTTCCACTTTGTTTATTCCATGCAGATAGATTCTTTGTAAATTTTCTGCTAAACGTGCACTCCTGGTTCATGTGTAATTAGTGTGGTGATCAATCCTCTGTACTCTGATGTGTCCAACATGTGTGGCTTGCACTGTGAGAGAAGTGTCCAACTAGTTCCACCCAGCAAATGTAAAAATGCCTGGAGAGAATGTATTTGTAAGGCACTACTCATAAGGTTGGTGAAAACTTCTCGACAGCCCACGACCAATTTCGCCCTTCTTGGGGCTCATCAGGTAGTTTCCGTCAACCTTATGTTCTACTTAAAACCAAATTGCACGAAATTAGTGAAATGCACTCATTTGCAAACAAATTTGGTTTTGCGAGAGACTCACCAGGAACCAGCCTGGGAATATCAAAACCGAGAGATTCCGCTGGGTTCCGGGTACGTCTCTCGCAAAACCAAATTTGTTTGCAAATGAGTGTATTTCGCGAATGTATTTGTATTTGTGAGATGTTAAAGAAGAAAGAGAACAAATCCACTCATTCGTATGTCGGTTTGGTCTTCGCGATGGACTCAACTGAATCTCTCGTTTATCCTATTCTTCAACTGAATGTGCTGCATAGAGGCCACCACATGATTCAGTTGGCGATACCCCGAATGTCGTAGCAACTGAAACATGAGCCGGCCTTTGTTCAGCACATTCAGTTAGAGAATATCATACACGAGAGTTTCAAGTGAGTCTCTGGGGAAGACTAAACTGATGTAAAAATGAGTATATTTGTCGGAATCAGTCAAATGTGGGTTGAATTCAAACATAAGGTTGACGGAAACTTGGGACTGCGCTAACCTAATGAGACTCAAAAAGGACAAAACCAGTCGTAGGCTGTCAAAGAGTTTTCAGCAATCTTGTGAATGGTTTCCTTTATGAAAGGAAAAAGAACACTTGACGAACAGGTTTGATTTCTTCGAAGCACATCAGGCTAACCACATTTATTTTCATGTAATAGTGGTAGTCAAGTTGAGTAAAAGCGAAAAAGTCGAAAAAAGAGACCAAGCATACACCAGCACTAAGTTCGCTGTCAAGACCTGGCGATTCGCAAGTAAAACAACTCAAAGACAAAGATGAAATCGCAGAACCTTCAGCGAAAATGAAGAGCGATTATGTGTCTCGAGGTATCCATAAATTAATCACCTAACTGGGTTGCCTTGAAAAATGTGGCTTTCCTCTAGTCCATGATTCATCATATTAAAGAAAAATGTCGATAAAATGCCCGTGTCCAACTGTATAAAATAACAGCTTTCAGTCATCGGCAATTTTTTGTACAATTCAGTATTCCATATGGTGAGCATGTGCGCCCGGTGGCGAGAAAAAGATGGGTGAAAAGCCACGTTGAACTAGACCGTTCAGCAGCGTTTCGATCAACCTAAATCAGATGGTCCTGTTTGCCACACGGTCTTGATTTTGCCTCCTAATAATTCTGCCTGCATTCGGCATTCGCAGTCCACCGGGTAAAAACAGGTTCAATGTCCTTTTATAGAGCAGATGGAGGAAAAATCCATGTCTTTTCTAAGGCGCGTCTTGACTCAGCTGCGGGACTCATTTAACTATTATCTAAGACGAACTTCTTAGGACAACTGTTTACTCCTATTACATTTGTGATTATATGTACTTCATGCTCCAGGGTATCTGGCACGCATATTTCCCTGACTAAACCGTTTCTTCTAGTAAAGCATTAGTTATCGGCCTCCGGACACCATAGGAGAACATGAAGTTCCTTCCAAAGTATCAAGAAACTTGACAGTGTCTTTCCGGCTGAAGGTGGATAATTGGGACCTAATTGGCTTCAGGAACTCCACTGGCCACAGAGGTAACTCATCGAAGAATGACAACCTAGTTTATAACGCATAAATCTGGGGCATATCGGAATCAGTGAGTTTCAGTGTCTGATACCCTGAGTCCGAAATAAGCCACACAGTTTTAGAAAATGGAATTAAGATATTATCTACCAGAAACACAATATCTAGTTGTGTAGTTGCCATAAAATTTCTGGTGTTCACCATGTATGTTCGAAGATCATCGATGTCTTCTTCCCACTTTGTTTATTCCATGCAGATAGATTCTTTGTAAATTTTCTGCTAAACGTGCACTCCTGGTTCATGTGTAATTAGTGTGGTGATCAATCCTCTGTACTCTGATGTGTCCAACATGTGTGGCTTGCACTGTGAGAGAAGTGTCCAACTAGTTCCACCCAGCAAATGTAAAAATGCCTGGAGAGAATGTATTTGTAAGGCACTACTCATAAGGTTGGTGAAAACTTCTCGACAGCCCACGACCAATTTCGCCCTTCTTGGGGCTCATCAGGTAGTTTCCGTCAACCTTATGTTCTACTTAAAACCAAATTGCACGAAATTAGTGAAATGCACTCATTTGCAAACAAATTTGGTTTTGCGAGAGACTCACCAGGAACCAGCCTGGGAATATCAAAACCGAGAGATTCCGCTGGGTTCCGGGTAAGTCTCTCGCAAAACCAAATTTGTTTGCAAATGAGTGTATTTCGCGAATGTATTTGTATTTGTGAGATGTTAAAGAAGAAAGAGAACAAATCCACTCATTCGTATGTCGGTTTGGTCTTCGCGATGGACTCAACTGAATCTCTCGTTTATCCTATTCTTCAACTGAATGTGCTGCATAGAGGCCACCACATGATTCAGTTGGCGATACCCCGAATGTCGTAGCAACTGAGACATGAGCCGGCCTTTGTTCAGCACATTCAGTTAGAGAATATCATACACGAGAGTTTCAAATGAGTCTCTGGGGAAGACTAAACTGATGTAAAAATGAGTATATTTGTCGGAATCAGTCAAATGTGGGTTGAATTCAAACATAAGGTTGACGGAAACTTGGGACTGCGCTAACCTAATGAGACTCAAAAAGGACAAAACCAGTCGTAGGCTGTCGAAGAGTTTTCAGCAATCTTGTGAGTGGTTTCCTTTATGAAAGGAAAAAGAACACTTGACGAACAGGTTTGATTTCTTCGAAGCACATCAGGCTAACCACATTTATTTTCATGTAATAGTGGTAGTCAAGTTGAGTAAAAGCGAAAAAGTCGAAAAAAGAGACCAAGCATACACCAGCACTAAGTTCGCTGTCAAGACCTGGCGATTCGCAAGTAAAACAACTCAAAGACAAAGATGAAATCGCAGAACCTTCAGCGAAAATGAAGAGCGATTATGTGTCTCGAGGTATCCATAAATTAATCACCTAACTGGGTTGCCTTGAAAAATGTGGCTTTCCTCTAGTCCATGATTCATCATATTAAAGAAAAATGTCGATAAAATGCCCGTGTCCAACTGTATAAAATAACAGCTTTCAGTCATCGGCAATTTTTTGTACAATTCAGCATTCCATATGGTGAGCATGTGCGCCCGGTGGCGAGAAAAAGATGGGTGAAAAGCCACGTTGAACTAGACCGTTCAGCAGGAGTGAAAAGCGTCGAGTGGCCTAGCGAAGCGTGTCAAAATCAGTCAAACAAACACATAGGTTAAAAGCACTCGGTATTTTCCACTTGTTTGTCCGTCGAGGATTTCGTCTTTTCTGAGTGTTACATAGAAGGTTTTCAGACGTTCGCTTGAACAGCTGTCTTGTTGTTCGACCAATATGAAACAATTCACGGGAACAAGCGGATATAAGTTCCTCAGTTACTGTCTGATTCTGGGTTGACTTCAAGGACGCATGTATAAGGACTGCAAAGAACGACCCTTCAAGGGTTTTCTGAATCTTCTCAACAGTACCTTACTAGTTGGATCATCCTGAGAACGGGAGTTTTTGACTCGATATGAATCAATTCTTTTAGAGTCCTGGGTATCACTTGCCTCTCGGACACTTGTTTACTGGAAAACTTTTTGTGAAGAATTCCAGCTCCCATTCTAGAATCCAAACTAAGTATAGCTATATTAACGTATTGGAGGTAGGACAATACTTTGTTTTGCCTCAAGTAACACTCTATCTGTGTCATCCAAAATAACTATGCAGCGGAAAATCGCATAGTAGGCTACAGCAGTCCTCAGCACTCTTCCAGTTCAACTTCTCCATTGCCTGTTTTCACCTGGACGCTTTAACGGCAAACAAAATGATTTCCCTGGTTTCCACAGTTTAAGTATTTTGATAACAATCGTCGCGTGAACGTTTTTCATGAGTATCGGGTATCACACAACTAGCTATCAGAATGGGTGAACTCGAGCATGCTGAAGTTCCACTGAAATTTCCAGAAGTTCGCAATCAGCACACTGCTGGTTTTACTCCGTTCGGTTATTATCGGGTTGACATAGTCTCTGAATTTTTAGCAAATTTTCGCTCATTCCAGATTTCCATGCAGAAACTCTCAATGAAAACTTTCAGGCGGCTGTCTTATGTGCCCCAACTACATGTCTGAGGAACAAGGTCGATTAGGATGTGAAGTCTGTAGGGCAACATGACAAGACTGCGGGACAGACCATGAATCCATACAAATGGGGTGAACGATACCGCTGGAGAAGCCCGGCTTAATCGCGTAGGCGCGTACGCTTGTCTATGTGTTGGGGGCAGTTCGATCATTTGTGCGTGTTTGTGTCATACGTTCGAGATAGATGTGCGAATGATGCGTAGGGATTTGGAGCAAGCGGTGAGCGTGCGCTCGATGAGGTAGCTTGGAGAAGTGATGAACAAGGCCCTGGCTGTCTCAACCCTGAAGGCAGACTGCGAATACACTGGTAAACGCAAGCTGACGTGCAATGTTGATGATATTTCCATGAATACTAGTGTTGAGCATTTAAGAGATTTTCATAATATTCCGAACGCCATACGCGAGGATTTTGTTTTCCAGAAATAGACTCACTTGAAAATCAATTCGGTTTTCACGAGAGACTCAACTGAACCTCTTGTTTGTGATTTTGTTTTGTCGCTTTTGAATGTACGTGAAAGTGTCGGCGCACTCAGGGTTAATACTCAGCTTTTAGCAAGTTAGAATGAATTGGCCCGTTGACCTACTCTTTGGCCAATTCTTACACGCGCGAATTGGCTGCAACTCTGATAAGTGGGACGGAGAAGGATAATTCTTGTAAGAAACTGGTAGCCACTGGCTACTTACAACGTCCCACGAGAGTTACGGGTCTCATGTTCGTCACTATGAAACCGAACCCAGTTTGTCTGTTCCTACAGTGCAAAGTTGCCTATTTAACTAAGTATATCAGACCAAAACCAGCCTTGGGTCGACTTCATAAGGTTGCACAAATTTACTTGATTCTACAGTGTTCGGATATTTCGTCACACTCATCCGCCTTCTGTGTCCCCTTGCAGTTGCGGAAAGACACATACCGGTGGATGAGGTCGGTACTTAGCATTGTTGTAATATTAGCTCTAAAATGTTAGAGGTCAACTCATGGTTCAGTATCATCAGTCACGAAGCCCGTTCTGCAAACAACTCACCAAATAATCTGCTGCCGAAAATAAAGGGCATTTCTTGAGACAACCATCTGAGAGGGATCATATATTTGCAAACGCCAAACAGAAAGTAACAGTCAATGTTCATCTGCTCGTGCAACTACAAATAAATCGATCTTTGAAAGCTAAATTTAACCAACCAAGAAGGGTCCACATCTCTGTAGCCCATGCTGCCTGTTAGTTCACCTGCAGAACTGACCGCCTTCTGCAATCAAATCGAATACTTATAACAGCACCCACTGATTTGTTTGCCTTCCACCTTTCAGCAACCTTATGAGCAGTGTTTCACATCAGAAGGACTCATTTCGCGGTAACTGTGGTCTACTATCCACTTATAAAGGCCCACTCCTAGGCGTACAGTAGCCAGCACTATGTGAGACGAAACATGTAGCTTTCGTCCCTGAAATCATGTGACGTTAATTAGCTACTGACTCTGTCTACCGTTCGACGCAATTTAGTATTCTAGTGAAAGGAACCCCCAGAGACCACTGAGGAATAATTAAAATCAGGTTCGACTGCCAGTTCACCCACCTTGACTTTACCGCCACCTTCAGTGGATTTCAGGAAACCTGTCACAGGTAACCCCTATATTCGATCGATTCAGGCCCTTACATAGATAAATCTCCACAGCTACCAGAGATTTTAATGAATTACGACCAAATACCTCCGGAGATTCATCTTTCTTCCGGAGAAGAAAATAGCGGTTCTTTGCACAGACGCATATTTGATAGGAGCACCTGGAAACAGACGCCAATGAAACATATGACTACTACTCAAACCTATCGAAAGGAGATCCGTTTTCACCAGTTCTCTATTGAAATGGGGACTGGCCACGCAATCCAGCGTAGCCCTTATGAAACGTAAGCTTACGCTTCAGTCAGAGTCCGACTGAGGAATGCTTAGCTGATACTCTTACATATCAAAAGTGAGCTACCGGCTCACGATCAAAGCCCCATCTGTTGTTGCATGGCAGAACACTCAGAGCGCACAATACGGCAGTTAGGCAAGAAAATAAAGGGAAATAATTCGGTCAGGCTGACAGCGGGATCCAAGGCATCTGGTAGCTCAGTGCTCACTCATTGCTCACACCATTTTGTGACAAGTTGCCCTTCCTGAAGACTCTACCAATCGCCTCTCTATCTACCAAGACCAGTCCAATATCAATGTCTAGCCACAGCCTAGGCAAGCGGAATTAGCTCATGAAACCCGAATCTGCGCACTCAGAAAATGCTCCTACGCACATTAAGACTTCCATGATTCAGTCAGGTGGTTGTGGGCCACTTAGGACAATCTGTCGTGAGGCAAACAAAGTCCATATTGTCTTTTTATTACTTGTGTGTATCGGTTTATAAAACAATTCGGTTTCATAAGCCCTTGATCAGTATTGATCAGAGGAAGAGACCGCGTAGATTTAACTGTTTACCAAATTGCGTTGAGTGTCTTGCATATTATTAATTAGTTGGAAAGCTAGGTTTCGACATTTAGTTATCCTTATATTACCGGTCTCAAAAAGTGCAGTAATTTTGGTCCCAAAGAGAATGATGTGACCACACGACTTACATTTACCCGAACCATGGCTAGTTGATGTCCATTATCTAAGACGCGCTACTATCTCAGTCACGTGGACCAGCAGTGTGGAAAATGTTTATATGATAGCAACCAAGGGATAGTGAAAATTACCAAATACAACAAAGTAGAGCTAAGAAATTAGCTATATAAATATTCGATCGGATCACTGAGAGGGTATTGGCTTTTTGTACATTTGCTAGCTTATTGAGCATCTTGAGCACTCGAAATGAAAATGATGGCCAAACACGAACAAAATCGTGCAGATAAGTGGAATTCGGCTGAACAGGTAAAGTGGTGTTGTGATATCCAATCAGCAGGTTAGTGTAAGGCCACTGACTAATTGTTTTCATCTGTGCAGAGGATGGGGGGCTAACAGATTGATAGCAACAACCTCAGAGCTTTCTTAGGATATAACTGTGCGTGTGTGTTATAAGGTGTTGGAGGAGTTATACGGTGACTACTGTTGATCAGCTGTTTCACCCTTGCGCTCCTGGGTCTACGGACTCCTGAACTTTAAAGCTACTTGTGGATACGTTTGGCAATACTGGTTCCGAGATGCCTCACGGTTCGGCCGATTTGTCTGGATCCGCAGGTACAATCACATTGATAAGTAATGTGAGCTTCGCCGACCTAGTTGGCACACGCGGGGTCTCCCGCAGTGGACATTAGTTGTACAGTGTTAATTGTCAATTTCGGTTCGAATTTCAAAAGTCCTTTTGTAAAAGATGACTCATTGCTTTTGAAAGGTTGCAGAAGGAGTGCCTTTTTTCTCCAGGAGAAGGTGATAACTGTATCACGAGTGGTTTCGACTTCGCGATACTTCTTGAGTAACCTAGTTGGACGCCCACTTTGGCTAAAAACATCATGCAGCAGAGAAAATTATTCCTGTATCCTGTCTGGTGTTTTAATCTGATATGGCTTGTTAACTAGGGTTATAACTGGCGTCCGTTTCAGGCGAAGTGATGCAAAACCTCTGAAGTATGAACGCTGCCCTGACTGGGTAGAGCCACTCTATCGATGCGTTAGTAGGATATCCAGAAATTCCATGCAGCTTTCTCTTTCATCATTAACCGAAAGTTTGTAATGTTCGTGAGTAAACAGTCAAATATTTGAACCTGCAAAGATAGCGAACGTTAAGTTCACGTATCGTGTACGAAAATCAAGTCCATGGAACGATAAAACCCTCAAAAGTTTAACTCTTCACTAAGCACGGCTACATCTTTAAAGTCACCGAATCTGTTGCTCTTATCTCCGAGGATTGGCGAAAACAACTATTTGGCGACGTTAATCTGGTGATTGGATTTCACAACACCGTTTTCCTCCCCAGAGTTTGCCTGATCTGGATTTTTCCTTTCAATACCTAAAATACCACTTACATCTCGTTTTGTCCTACCGCATATCACGCCCAATTTCGTTTATTTTGCTTCCCCGTATTTTATCAAGCAATTGATATCAGCTCCATTATAATGCGCTTGCCACTGGCTTGACATCACCCAACTTTACTGGGGACGGAGACTGCTCTGCATCTTGAAACATGCACGTAACATGACCTTTTGAACTTTTGCGAGTAGCTCAGTTATGATGAAAAACGCGTCACATCACATGCGTACCTGTCCACCTGCGGCCGGATCGCCTCTGCACAGGACAATTCAATTGGACAGTTCTGTCATTGGTCAGATAACCGATGCATGAACCTAACCTATCAGCTAGCGGCTGTCATGTGACAAAAAGCGGATTTCACTCTCGTTCGACGTCAAATCAGTGCCCGAAATGCTTTTGCCGTTTGTCGTTTTAATATCAGCGTTGTCTATCTCCTTCGGACAATGGATGAACCCACTGTATATGGACTGTGGTAAGTACGGCTTTTCTAAATTTGGATATGGTACTAAGAACGCGTGGTGGCACCCCTGGTGTGCACAGACAACACGAAACCAGGTAGTTTTATTCTTGTGAATCCAAGGTCGTGAAATGTGGCTGTTGATTTAGGAACACTCAAGTGACTCGTAAACCAGTCCTACGTGGAGTGGTCTGTGTTGCGAACCCTCGTAGGGTGAACGCTTCAAATTAGGCAACGAATCAGATCTCTCCGTTCTGATTCTCACCACACTTGCAGCAACCAGGTCGCATTCTAAACGTGGTGCTGTAAAACAGCCACGGGCTTACTCCAATTGAAATCTGTAACGAACACAGGCTTTCGAGTGTGGTGATGAACTTTTTGTGAGCAGTGCTTTGCCAACTTGAGGCTTAGTCTACTGGGCTTATTAAGTATGAGCAACAACTTATTCGCTGACTGTGGAAGTCACGTTGCGAACATCTATGAAAAAACGGACACTGCGTAATACGCATTAGCTGGTTCAAGTAAAGGACCGATCGCGATCTCATCTTTTTGTCGACAATTATATATGATAACACAGAAACTGTCGGAAACCATTGTATATTCGACAACTCGGTATGGCATGAAACGTACGACCAATGTATGGTTTTGCCTTCAAAGGTTACATGCTGTTTTGGTGCTAAGGGTTCTCATTGGTAACGTGGGACTTAACACAGTAAAAGCAGCATCATATGTTCGAACAGTTGCTTTCCATCACTCAGTGCTATAGTAAGGTCACAGAAGAAGTAAAATAGTCTATAAATTAACGCAGTGTAGTTAATTTGTCAGATGGGACACTAAGGGAAGGGAACGCTATCGTTAGAAAAAAGGCAGGTTCAGGGTAAACGGAAAAGCTACGGGTGCAGTTCCAAACACCAGGAGCCTTGTATTTGCACTAAAATGAAGCACATAGGTGGTTTTACTCTTATGAAGGCGGATATAATATAAATATAAATGATCGTTCACCGCTTCGGTGCCTAGCTGCTACGCCACCCGAAGGAATCACCAGGACTGCCAGGTTGTCCATTCCTAGACAGAAGAAGTCGAGATGCAGAGGTCGGATTCGAAACATGGAACTTCCAGGGATTAAATCCGCGTTTTAACCACCAAGCCCTCTCTACCGCCCAGGCGGACAGAGGTTAGCTAGGTAATCTCATTATGAAATATGAGCGATAGTTTACCTCGCCAATGGACCTCACCCATAACTTGACAATGGCAATCTTAGTCAATGGTGAAAAGGCGTAGGGTTGAAGTTTGTAGAAATTGTAAATCCACGATAAAAAGGTCAAGATGTGGCATCGGTTAGACCTAAATAATTACTTCAGCTGTAACACCCCTCTGGCGCCTAGCTGCCATGCCACCCAAAGGAAGCACGAGGGCTGGTTGCTCAAGCCTAGACAGAGGAAGTCGAGAAAGTAAGAGTTTGGATTTGAACCATGGATCCGACGGTCAGTAAATTGGCGCTCCAGCCACTCGAGCCATCTCGGTTAGACTTAAAAAAGTACGATCCGATGACGACTTTTCAGAGTGCCTGAAATCCACAGGGCAGATGTCCCGATAAGACCAATTGGGTATCGTGTATGTTCGCCACTCACTTGGAAATCAGCCACCCATATTGGAGGCTCCTACGATTTTGCCGACAAAGTGACACCATTTGGTTTGGAAGGAAATGGAGTCCCCGTGCGTTTTAATATCAACTGAGTGAATACAAGCATTCCGAGGGCGGTAACCGAGAGGTTGTTGTTGACGGACACGACCCGTGAAGAACAAATACGGCTTTCTGTGTGTGAAATATCTGAAGGTATAACAGTGTGTTTGACCACTGTTTTTCACTTAGCTGTTAACTTTGAAGAACAAGGTCTAACAGTGGAATCTCCGAATCTCCCAGTCTTAACTGATATTAATATGGAAGATTTCGAACAAATGTCTTCGGTCAGATGTCATCGCCTGGCGGTTTTTTAAACAGGTATGCTGACAACAATCATTTTTTGTCATCAAACATGGTGAGGTCAACAGCTTCCATTAGTATTTCAACCTTGAACACACATTAATTTTAGCATGGAGATGGAATCCATATCGGTACACCACACTTCTTGAATTGTACTACACATCGGAGTGGTGGTCAATTAAAAAACTACTTCCCACCAGGAGTCAATAGACACGGGTGGCGTCCAAAAAGAACAACCCATCAGCCCATTCAAGAGTGGTGTATCCAAGCTGTGCTTCATCCATATATAGTCCAGTCAGAGTGCTGCGCGCAGATGAGATCGACTGAGCAGCAGTCTAAATTGCAGTTAAAACAAACTCAGGGAGTGTGGCTACCAAACGAGTTTGTTTAGGCGAGAGTTAAGGAGGGTATTGGCTCCGGAATCAAGACCTAGTGAGGAATGGATTGGCGCAGTAGTCAGTCCATATAAAGCAGGAACATCCTGGATTTACAGAACAGAAAACCGTTGTGTTAAGCATTCGTACGTTCGACGGATTCCCTCGTGATTGAAAGGTCTAGAGATTGTGTACATAAAATGAAACGCAGTGACTGCACTACAGCACATGTAGGATAAACAGCAAAGGAACTACACACCAGAGTACAAGGGATAAATACTAGGGACTGATCAAGAACTCGTTGTTAGTGGGATATGAGCTAGACACGGGACATAAAACGTGACAGTTGTAAGACGCGTACTACAACTCACCACAGCAATTGCTGATCAAGGCAGTGGAAAGCCTCAATCACCTTGTTTGGATGGAATCGAAGACGTAGTAGTTGTGGGCGTATCGCGATTGATTGTCAGTGAAAATGGTATTATTAACAGAATCGGTAGAAATCACAACCCGACCGAAGTTCACTCTCAGTCCCCTCCGCTTATCCAAAGTTCATCCCACCAGCTAGTCAACGTAGACCGGCTAGTACTGTTAAAAGGAACTTCGAATGAAATAAACAGGAAGACCAAATTCCTAGATTTGGTCTGGCTTCACGTAAATTTCCCCCTAACCCACTGGTTTTAACACAAACAAACCAAATACATTAGCTGACATCTGACACTGATTTAGCCTGCTAGTAGTAGGAGGTCCTGCTGACTGGTTCTCATTCTACCTTGAAACTTCTACCCTAGTATCTTCGTCTGACGTAGTTTTGTGTAAAAAGCAAAACACTCTCCAGAAAAAGATATACCAGTTGCTCTCTAGATTTCTCCAAAAACGAAAACCACCATTTGTTTGACGAAGATTGCAAACAAAAGGTAATTCTTACTTTCGAAGCAAAATTTGTAAGGCAGTGGCCAAAAATCAATATTGACAGCAAAAACATGCCTTGATTTCAATCAATTGGAAAAAGTTTGGAACCGACTGAGAAGTCATCGTTTCAGAAGAGCTTGGTAAACAATCGGTAGTTTTTATTTGGGTAATGTTTCGCTTTTGACACAAAAGCTTCATCAGGCCAAGTGAACAGGTCACCAAATCGGCCAGTTTGTAAGACAGATGGGGAACCAATTAGTAAGTCCTCTCCAAACTAGATCAGTGTTGAGTGTCAATTAACGACTCTTGTTGGCTAGAGTGGGTGCTAAAATCTTGAATTGATGGTTTGGAGGGGTTTCAAATTAGTTCCGATCGCTTTTCATTCCTTAATCTTCCACTTCAGGGTGCTTCACTTGATTCACCTCGGGTGCCACTGGTAGATTTTCCTTAATCTTCGTGGGCAAGTGAATATTGCGACAATTTAGTTGCAGAGAGGAGAGGTTCTTAAGGTTAAGTGGAATCCAGATGATGACTACCCTTTCCTCTGATAATCGCACACCAACACGTGTTAGCTCGATTGACCCAAGACCGTCCTCCACACGCTTACCAGTTCCACGCCTTCTATTCTGTTATTGCTGGGATGCTTGGCGATTTCTACCGCGTCGGTTACCAGTCTTTATGACGTGGACCGTAGTCCTTGCCTCAAAACCTCAACATTTTCTAAGTGTATTTTGTGTCTCGTGTCCAGTGTGTGTTCCGCAATTGCCGAGTCTTTCAGTAACGCCTGATATTCATCTGCGTTTCTCGGCAGCCTGTTTATTTTTCTACTGTGTTCTCCGACTCTGATGTGTAGTTCCCTGGCCGTCTGTCCTATATAGACCTTGGTGCAGTCATTACACTTAATTTTGTAGACACAGTCCTTGGTTCTGTTTGCCGGGAGGCGATCCTTCAATTGCACCAGTGCAGAGCGCAGTGTTCCCCCTTTTAAAGCTACTCTTATGTTAACTGTGTTTAGAATTATTCGAATGACCTCCGACGTCCCTGAAGTGGAAGATTAAGGAATGAAAAGCGATCGGAACTAATTTGAAACCCCTCCAAACCATCAATTCAAGATTTTAGCACCCACTCTAGCCAACAAGAGTCGTTAATTGACACTCAACACTGATCTAGTTTGGAGAGGACTTACTGATTGGTTCCCCATCTGTCTTACAAACTGGCCGATTTGGTGACCTGTTCACTTGGCCTGATGAAGCTTTTGTGTCAAAAGCGAAACATTACCCAAATAAAAACTACCGATTGTTTACTAAGCTCTTCTGAAACGATACCTCGATTTCGTTTGATCTGGCCACCTCGAATTCTCCTACAGCATAGCCTCAGCTTTTCACTGACGATGACCCTACCGCCAGGTCCTACCTCGAACTTTGCTGCAGTACCTTTTCCGTGGTTATTGAGTGTATTTGTCCTACTCTGAAGTTTATCTGATGAAAGGGTATCGTTACTAATACGCTTTTATATCCTGGTAATGCGTTAACGTATCGAGTATGCTACTGGAGTGGACGAAAATGGTTGCAGTCAATCGACAGCAACTTCTCGCAACACGAAGATCTTGGTTTCCTGGGATTATTTTCACTTTCATCTGTTCGATATGTTAGTACAAGTATCGCCTGAAAGTCAGTTGAAGATAAGTCAGTAACTTATGTTGGAGCTTCCCAACCAAGATTGCAAAATGTCCCTCGAAGTTTTAAAGGGTTAAAATTTCTCACAGGATGACATCGAATTGAGGCCAAGGCGATTTTCCCATCTCACAACCTGTGGGCACACCTATAAACTGTAAATATTTTGAGTTTCCTAGATGGACGCGCTTCTTTCCATTGTGAGTACTAAACAATAAACCAATATACGATCGAGTTAGTCACCAGCGCAACTGCACTCTACAGACTGTAGTACCACATTCTATAGAAGTACGTATGGGCTGCGTCGTCATTCGACCACATGTAGCCCAACAACCTGTTCAAATACTATTCAGAAGGATTTGAGTTCGCACCTCACTTCGATTTCCTGGAGTTGTCAAAAGGATGAGGCAACTGTGTGACACTTTTGGGCGTAATTTGACGGGATGGTCTGACAAGCAGCGCGACTGGGACTCGACAGTCACTCAGTGATTCGCATGCTCATTGACTGTTGATTCGAATAAAAACTGCTTATAGTTACGACAGTGTGTGGTGTGCAGAATCTCCGTTATCTTCAAGAGCGTTGACCTCGTACACTTGATTCGGAGCACATTAATTTGTGCTTATCTTTACACCGGTTTGCACTGCAACTCATCGACCACAATTTCATGATAGTTTGTTTATCTGTCACACGGGCTGATAGTCCGCTTGGTCGCAGTTTCGAAGTTTCTACATTGAGGCTGTTTCGGATAAGTGATGTGCGATTTGAATTCAGCGTGACAGAGTCGTTTCTTTGGATTTTAGAATTGTTCTATTTTTGCTTGGTATATGAACCCATATGGACCGACTGATCACCAATGGTTGAAACCATTTGAATTCTTCTACTTGTGGTTAATATAAAAGTCCTTACAGAACTCACCAATAATCATTCGTGTTCGTGCGGGTGATAACCAGAGTGACATATCCCTCCATTAATTTCAAAAAACAAACAAACCTATTCCTATGTTCGATTATCGACATTACATTACTTGTTGAAATCAGTTTTTCCGAGTCGTTTTGAAATGTTGGTATGGTTAGAGAGCATGTCTGAGCACCTCGGCGAGGAAGTCATTTCCCCACTCGGGAAGACCATGAAAATGTTTGCCAACTACAGACATTTTACGACTCCGATATGATATCGGTTTGGCCGCGCTTGATTAGAATATACACTGCTACAGTGTCATCTGTTCCACCGTATATCTCGTGACATGGTTGATGCGTAACGGTCTGTGTTTGCCTATTGGTATCCTCAGAGGCACGCGGACACTTGATAGGAGTACTGGATTAGTAATGCGAAGGTAGGTCAGATGGTTTTCTGTTGGCTACACTTCTCTAGTTACGCTGGTTAGGTCACACACTTCTTATGTCGGAGGACCGTCTGCCTCGAACGGTCCTCTTTGTCCAACAACCTGTCGCAGGGAAATCATCCACTTGCCTTCAGTTTATAACCTCACACCTTACGCGAGCTGGTATCTGTAGTCATCTCCCGGAATTAGGCCCTGTAATGCGACACAACAATGATTAATGAACCTGACACACATGGCCATTTCACACAGCCTCTACCAGAGCCCACGTGCATGGCTCTCACACTAACGTTGTATCCGCCAACTAGAATAGTTTAACGTCAAAGAACTTTCTAGGTAATCACTCCCATCTTACTTTTGTTGTTCCGTTATTCTCCTCATTGTCGGTAACAAAAATATGGCAGCCGGAGCTAGTGTGGCTTACTGACATCTTGTGTAAAATACAAGTGTTCACCGCTCTGGGAATACAAGATTGTGATTAGAAATGAACTAATCCGTAGATATCTGGAAAACATATATAGTTGACGGGATGCTTTGCAGGATTTTCCACACGAACAGAAATAACGGCGACATCTGTAAGGTATTTCAACACACGGAGGCGTATAGATTTGGGAAATATCACATAGTGGATCACACGAGGATGTTTCAAATGAGTCAAGTTCGGGTTGGAAATAGTTCGTCGTTAGTGTACTTGGGGCATCATATTGCGTGAACGGCTTAAAATCCACCGGCCTAAAGACCATCTTATGGAGAACGAAGAGCATTGTTCCAATTTCACGCACTGGCCGAGAGTAGTGTTGTCCTGCCAGCTAACCTAGTGATAATTTAGAGCACATAGTCATTCACAGAGAGGTTGGATGTTGTCGTGATGCGACGGTTTTCCCACCTCACAGAGTGTCTTACTGGGTTTGTTAGTTGACAAGGGTCTGTAAAACGGCTTCCAGGCCTTCAAGATTCGAAAGTTAGACTACTGAGATGATCTTATAACAATCGCCACTGCCTTGAGTTTAGGTTTCCGAGGGGAAAGCTTCGTATGAGGGCCATGATCCGCCTCGCTTCTAAGTTTGGGCTTTTGACAATTCCTCAGCCCATATACAACCGTGAAATACGCACCTAAAAGTACCTTCATGCCGTATCGGCCGTCGGGTGCTGACATCAGCCGGTCGTGTAATTTGCTGCACATAGCACTGCATTGTCGATAACACATGACTGCTGGAGCTTCCCGTCGTTCTTCAATATCTTCCATTCTATTATGACGACCCACTTATCAACCACTCTTCCGTAGACCTTGGGTGCATACATGTCGGTCAGGCAGCCAGGAAAGTAGCTGATTGCACGCCATCGCTCGTGTCTCTTGCTTCTCTTTCAGCGGTCACTCCGTTTTCCACGGCCTCGTACTCTCATCCTCATTACAGACTACATCGGTGATATTCTTATGTAGGCTGGCTAACATACTCTCAATACCTTATCGATAGACGTTTTTGACATGTCTGGAGCCTGAATACAAGATTGACGCTACAGAAACTGCCGTCTTCGTTCAGTCAAATGAGAAATTTAGCTGATTCTTCGATTACTGCTGTTGGTTTCGCTCCCATAGCTCTCAGCTCCCGAGCCGAGGCTTCGTTGCCTGACTAGATGCCCGTAAACAACTACCTCTGTGCCATAGACATTCTTAGCGGCCGAAATAAAAGCCGCTCTTCGGTGATATGCACTTATTTACTATTTACTGTTCAAGTATAATATTAGATTCATGGAGGCTTGGGGCCTACACCTATCACCCAATGAGTCCCAAGAATGGCGAAATCGGTAGTTTCCCATCGAGGAATTCTCAGCACTTTTATAAGCAGTATGCTAGGTCAAGGAAATAACCGCCCTCTGTTTATCGTCTGTGCTGAAACACCAATCAGTGGCATTTTTGTCCTAGTAAAAGATACATACTGCATTGAGAAATAATCGCCCTCTTATCCACCACAGAGTTCAGATACAAGCACTGGAGGTTCCAGTGTCTAAGTGGGCATCCTCGGTTCATCTGAAGCGCTAAATGGTGGCACGCTTAGCTTGAGTGCAACACGTAACGACAGTGGTGAACTTCTTTTTCGACTTAAGTTTCATCACCAGCGGTTCCTCAGTGGTGCTCGGTTAGGGCGAAGTTGATGCCGATGTGTTCCCTGGCATCCCGCTATAAATGAGCAATCGTGGAGCCGAATCGATCATATAGGCATTGTCTGCGGGTAGTCAGTCTGAATCTTCGGCTGCTAACCGCTCTGCAGTACGTATGCTGGTTGCGGTTGTGCCAGCATACGCCGTAGGCTCTCACCAAATTTCCCGGATAAGCATACTTCGAACTTAGCAGTCGTGAAAATTTCTGAGCCACGAATTAAGAAAACATATCTATGCCTGCCATGTGTTGGTTTACAGTCGGCTTCTGCGGAAGAAATGAACCGTAACTGGGAGGGCATAGCAGCTGAACTTGATACCGAAAATGGCTTTTGGGGCTTCCGAGTATGCGAATACTAAGCGCTGGATACAGTTCTTGAAACAAGACGCTGTATCCCTTCGGCTACCGCAGCATACTTCTGTTACACGGGTTGCTAAACGTCAAATGAGGTAAAGCATGTATGCGGATAGGTTATGTGGTGAAACCGGAAAGCCAAAAAAATGCAGTGCAGCGGGAAATGTACTGAAGCTGTCCTGGGCGATCCACAAAACCGGACTCAGGACACCGCGATTAGTCGGCAAATCACAGATAATATTAAGATAATATCAAGCTGAATAGTTTCTATAGCATTTTGTTTAGCCGTCGACTTCCATACCTAAGTCGTTCACTCGAGATAGCTCAGTGAATACGGCGCGGCCGTACTGACCGGAAGCTCTTGGGTTCGAACCTAACCCCGGCACCTCGACTGCACCTGTCTAGGATTGGGCAACTTGGCAGTATCTCAGCCCTCGTGCTTCATTTAGGTGGCATGGCAGCTAGGCACCGAAAGTTGTTACAGCTGTACTCAGATTCAACTTCAGTGTATTAGATACTATTATACTTTCCTGCCCTGAAAAGCCATTATTCTGCCGGGCCAGATGATATTCAACAGCTTTACTTGAGGATGGAGATGAGTCTTTTTGTCCTATCTTCACCAGTTTGTTTTGACATGTGGGCGCAAGAACTTGTTAGAGCTAAATCGGATAGTTCACCGCTGTGTACGAACCGACTGTTTCAACAAAAGTGGTGTAAGACTTGCACCTGTCCCAACCTGCTTACTGACCTCAATAATATTGCGAAGCTCAACCTCTGTCCGTGAGGTGGAAATCCGAGAATATCAACCGGGATTTTGTCAGGGTAGATGGTGAATTACGTCACATGCAACAGCGAAGGATGTTGTGACAACTCACTAATGGCATCTCACCTCAGGTGCTTTCATCTCGTCGCTGTTTTAAAGTGTAAGCGCCCCCTTCTTGGCCGTTTTTCATATGAAAATAAAGCTGCTTTTCCTCACACTTCCCCCCTCTTTCCACTCATGGGTGTATGGATTTATTTCTGTCGATGGTAACGATTACTCGGCAGGATATGAGTAACGGAAGTTTGTATGCAGTAGGGAACATCTAGAAAGAGTCAAGAATAGCGATCATTGTCCAGAAGAGATTCAATGATGTGGACAAGGGAGACCACTCTCTCATCACCCCTATATTGTGAAAATTACCTTGCAGTCCATAATACTGCTTGAGATTTTCCTCAGGTTGGGGATCGGGAAGTAACTCATCCTCTTTGCGACGTCGGGCGAAACATCAGTCGTCCATTTGCAAACATTTAGGTTTGTTCCCAGATGATAATAAGCGTTTATGAGGAGGTACTACCGCTCTCATCTCAAATGTCAGACAACCTGAGTCCAAATCCCAATACCATATAAGGCATACACTGTTTTGGACTCTAACCTGAGCCAGTTTGAGCCGGTAAATTTTTATTTCCTCTGGTTTAACCTAAATAATAATATCAAGTTGGTAGGAAGTGCGTTCGAAAAGATTGATGTTTATACAACTTCAGCCAGCCCAGCAGCTTTCTACAGGCCGACGGGTTTTCAAGTTTTTGCCCAGTGATTCCCCGTGGTTTCATGTGGTCAAGTTGACTGGTTCCTACTGTGCCTGATTAGCGCGTGTTTGCTTCTACCCTACGTTTGCAGGCTCGAAGACGGGAAAGGTGAATTCATTGGAGGTTGTCCCATGCGAAGGCACTTCATGTACTCTTCACAGAGGCAAAAATTCTACGATTAAGTTGGGCTTTCAATCAAGTGAGTTCATTAGCACCTACGCACTTTATCACATCCATCTTGACCATTCTTCCGAGTTGACTCCGTTCACTTTGTTTATTCTTATGCAAGACAAAGTCAACTGCTGAAAGCTACATACATAGTCCAAATCAGTAGACATACAAATGCTGGTTTACTCACCTACTCGAGCATGCGACGTGGGTTGAAGTACTGAAGCTATGAGTTGCCTATAGTTTAAGAAGACTTTTCTGTTTCTTGACCTTCGATTGAAGCAAATCCGCGGTCTTACCCGAGCTGGCTGTATGGAGCGTAACTCGTTTTGTTTAGTGAGATTTAGCTCCGGATCGCTTGAAATATTAACAGTAATCTGGCTACCTTTGCAGCACATTCTTGCCACCACTTTTACTGCTCTTTCAGATCGAACACTACTCATGATGGCGCAGGTTTGGAGCTATTTGGTTTTTAACCGACTGCTTAGCATCCCTTTGGCCATCATTCCTCCCTTCATTTAAGTATCAAAATGTTCTGGTACCAGCAAACTTCCACCCGTTTCGATCAGGGATGAAGGTGGATTCTTCAGTCAGCGCCTGATTAATCGTCCGTCTATGGGAGAAGAACGAAACTCGAGTGGTAATGTATGAATCAATGAGTTGTCAGTGTGTCCGTTTTCGTAATAAGACTTAAACTCATCGGTTCACCGTCATCTTTCGGTGACAGCTAAGGCTTTTATTCTTAAGCATCAGGCTGAAGGCCGCTGCATCAATCGTATCTCCACATCCACACTGTGTGTGTAAATGTTCCACACTTTTGTGTACATAGATTCTGTCGAAAGCCAAGCTTGCTGAGTAGTTCGTAAACATACTGTTAGCGGATCGTCAGAGTATACGATGATCCTAAAAATGATGTCCTCTACCTCACTCGCTGTTCATTTTCGCTATGGAGGCTAACTCCAGTGATCAGATCATCGCCGGTGAGAAACACGTTATTCGGGAGTACGCAGTCGACATTAGCCTTATCTCCAAAGAGGTGCACTGGGTACTACTCTCTTGTGATTGTCGCTCATAGGATACTGTCATAATCCAAGCTTTGCGGTCTCTGAACACGCCCCCAGGGATTCAAGATCATCATCATCAAAGGCAGCAACATCAGTGTTGGCACTGATGCTTCACTGCCGTAGGGATTCAAGGAGAAGCAGTGAGGGTTATGGGGAGTCTAAGATGGGTCAGTAGTCTTGTCATCCATGATAAGAACGCCTCTTATAGATTAGCGCACGCACATCACAGGCCTAATGTGGATTGGCCGAAATACATAATTATCGTTGAGTCTTAAGGGTTGCCTGTAACAGGCTGTGATGCCTGTTGCCGAGTGTTTGCGGGGCATGGTAGCTGCAGGTGGGGATTCGGCGACATCTGCAGTTTTCTGACCTTAACGTCTGATATCCTTCGCTAGTTTTGTAAACCATCAGCGGACTCCTGCTGCAAAGCGAGTAATCAGTTGCGGAGCGGGTATCTTAGTTAACTTCAGTGACTCTGCCGTGTTCTACAAATACCAAGTCATTGTTAACACGGTAAAGAACACTGTTTTTAGCTAATCAGGTGGCCATTTGTCTGGTTGCTGAGCTTGGCAATCGACTTGCAGGTGTTTCCTTACCATTCGAGGAGATATCATCAGTGCGCCTCTAGATGGGTTCTGTATGATCCTTGCGGAAAGGCTCACCGTGTCAGACCGAATGGAATGTGAATGGTATTTTGGATGTTGTTGTGGTGCCCCGTGTTCCCGTGAAACCATTACTTTGATTAGCTATAGATTTTGTGGTATGTGGCGCTTACGTGCTTCTGAACCCTCAATTTCCATCCAGGTTGTCTGAATGAGGTGGTATAGGCAGGTCTATGTGCCTTTACCTGTAGGTTATAAACTCAACTGACCACTCTCCACTTATTGTCACCGTCCAGATCGTGAGTCTTCCTGGATTTTATTGTAGTGAACTATCGGGGTCAAAAGTGACGTTGCTTTTTATGATGATCATCATGATGATAATACTGTCGATGATGCGACGAAGTTACGAACTGATGTAATCCTCTTTGTCATCTACAGCGCAATTTGGGGATTTGTGAACCAGAGCCGCAATAGCGCTGCTCTTTGTTACCACACAAGCCATTAGGCCTTCGGGCAACCCTCTTTTCTTACAGCGGGTCTACACCATCGTACAAGTCGTGCAAGCTCACTCCGCTAGAGTCGTGATGGTTGATAGACCACGATCCGACTCCTTCATTCACTACTGTTTTAGGATACCATTCGGATGCATCAAACTAATCTATAGGAATCCAATCCCTCTCCGATAATACCCAGACAGGATTTTGAGCGGAATTTAGAGGATTGGTCTGGGGTTCTCGTGTGACTGGAATATAATCGTTACAGAGGTCTGAACAAAGTATTATTTTATGAATCTGACCTCGGTGTGACTTCAGTGCGACTTTCCAAGCAATGTGCCGGAGCTCCACCATGAGTGTGTGAGATGATTTTATTGGAAAATCTTATGAGCACCTCTTGGCTTCATTGCTTGTCTTGCGTGGCTGATCACCATCAGTACCTAGGGTCCGAATAAACAAAAGGTTCGAACGAGTGACCATCTTCGTCAATTATACCATGAACAAGTCAGTTGAGCTGAGAATCACAGGTAGATCCATTACGATCCGAGGTTCTCTCGGACGTACAAAACCAGGGGTTGTTTTCTGTCGCCTCCAACTCGTAATGTCTCTTAAAATAGTGACGAAAAGGTTGTACCTAAAATTCCAAACTCAACAAACAGATCATCCGCCGCCTGATAAAAAAACAACTGGAGTATCCGATTTACCAATATTCGTTCACATTGGTTGGCATTTTGGGTGTGTCATACTCAACTTCTAGTTGATTATGTGGCCTAGCGGACTTATCAGACTGGCGGTTCAGGAGGTGGCCGCTGACATATTCAAGCAGTCGCCTAGTTTCTCACGTTATATCTGGGTGTCGGATGAGCCAGTGTTTGAAGGATGGCTTACAAAACACTTCTGTTATTTGGCACAATACAATGTCGCATTCATTCGACAAGGATTGTAGGTACTATTTTTATTACTTTTCTTTTTAGACGTGTTTGTTAAGGCAGGGTCCGTTGCTGTTCACGGAGTGATCGCTCATGTCCCAGTACCCTTCTCTTTGGATAACTCGCACATTTGTGACTTTCTCACGCCATCTTGTCCGATCCAGCCGAACCAGTCTTACATGTACACGTTTTCGCTGTTGGTTCGCTCATCCTACCCACCTGTAAGTTGGTTTTTGTCATCTCTATCCTTATACCATGTGGTAAACACTTTCCAGATGAACTGTTTGTCTTATGATAGTTTTGATAGTTTCCTCATGAATTAGTGGTAATAATAATGATAGAAAGCAGTCCAGCTGCAGCATCCGTTCGGCGCAAAGCTGCCGTGCCACCTGAAGAAAGCACAAGGGTTGAAATACTGCCAGGTTGCGCATTCCTAAAGAGCGGCAGTCGAGATGCGGAAGTTGGTTTCGAACCACGAACCTCCCAGTCAGTAATTTTGCCTATTACCTACTCAGCTACATCTAACTCCTTTTTTCCATGAAGTTCTTATCAAAGCAATAGTATGCCAGACTGTTTATTCTCCGGACTTATTTTTTACGCTTCCTCTAGATTCGACTAGATATTCGTTGGGAGCTGCGAGATGACAGTGGGAGTGATATCGCATGTGTGCAGTTCCCCGCGCAAATTCACGACTGATGAGGACTGCGAGTTCCGGAACGCAATGAGCCTTGAGATGCAGAATTTCCAGGCTGGAAAATTTCGCATGATATTGATTGTCTTTTATCCGTTGTCTGTGCCACACTAGATATTCGGCCTCTTTTGAAAGACACTATTTTACAATCTCAAAACTTTTGACGTGTCGTAAACCAATAAATAAATTCTTCGCCTCTTACCACTTTGGGAACAGTTTTGTGAGCTGCATTCCAGGGTATCTTAAATCTCATACTGTCGTTTGACAAGCGTTCAATGTAAGCGACCTTGGTATTATAAACCCGGTATTATAAACTGTGTTTGTTGGTGTAATGTTTATTTCTTGACGGTAGGCCTTTAAAAATCCAATGGTCGTGCTGCCTGAACTTCAAATATTCGTTTCTACACAGTACTCCCGATTGATGTGTCTCCCTCTGTTGTTTGGACTCTCATATTCACAACCCAGCCTAGCTAGTTGTTTTGAACTACCTGCCTTTCGATTCCAGACATTTTCGGAACGTTATCCGATCTACAATCTGAAGGTTACTCGGACTGTGTAGGGTATTGTGTCGTTTATCGTGTCAACCGGTTCATTCCAGACCACTAGTTTGTAGACTCCGGTATTGGTTTCCAGCGTTTTTCGAAATGTTTGCTACATGAAATTGTGCATGCCCACGCAGCGTGTTGCCTGCGGTGTGGCTTAGTTTGAACTGAAGCGACGGAAAGCTTAATTGCTAAATGTGAATTCCGATGAGTTTATGACCAAATGACAGTTTGTCTGATCGACGCGTGGTCGAATTTTGTCATAATTCATAAAATTATAATGAATCATCACTGCAAAAAATTACGTCAGAACGGGACACAACTGGCAAAATGGATGAATACCCCTGAGATATTAGTAAGAATGACACCTATATGGTGTGTTGACAGAACTGATTTGCGTGGGCAGTACTCGTCCTTCAGCTGTAACACCCTTTCGGTGCCATGCCACTCGAAGGAAGCACGAGGGCTGGGATGCTGTCAGGTTGCCAAAGCCTAGACAGGAGAAGTCGAAAGGCAAAAGTTGGGTTCAAACCACGGACCTTCCGGTCAGTAAATCCGTGTTCTTACCGCTTGGGCCATCTCGCCAACAGGTTGAGTAATTCACTGCCGCTCGCCTAGGTAATACTCGCGCTACTAGTGAAAAAGGTAGTCGCTTTAGACAGAGCACAGCACTTGGATCGGGTAAGATATCCAAGCCGTTTCTAAGAGTACGTGAAGACCTCATGTAAACTGCGTATACTTTTTGCGGAATTCATCAGTTTGAAAAATGTTGAAGAAACTGGTAAGATGTGTTGGTAGAAACTACGCAAGCCAATATGTCACTGTGAGACTCAAGTGAATATTAGTTGAATTCTTTAATGATAATGTCCTTCGGATGAATTTTGCTATTCCAAACCATAATTCTGCCCCTCAGGGTGTCAGACATTCGATACTTGAACGGGCAGTACTTAAGCAGTAAACTTTGTCCCAAGGTCTCATTGGAATTTGAGCACAACCCACGTTCCGGACTGCCTGTCTCGGGTTTATCAAATCTGTGCAGCCAATAAAACTGACTGCCAAGTGCAATCAGGGGGCGAGCCTAGGGAAAGGGACTGCAATGGTATCTTCAATATCAGGATTCATCGCTGAGGTGGTAATGCAAAGATTAGAGCGCACAGCAGTGGATCCACTACGTTGACGACACCTTCGTCATCATCAAACGAGATTCAGTACACAATGCACACGAAATGCTCAACACCAAGTTTGAAGAGATGAAGTTTACAATCGAACTGGAGGGAACAACCGACAACCATTCTTGAACGTTTTAGTGAACAGAAAGGTGGATGTGGCTCTGGAAACCTCTGCATACCGGAAAGAGACACATAGGGATCAAATACTGAACTGCAACTGCAAACATCCAATGAACTGCAAGAATGGTTGCGTCGACACCCTGTTCAAGGGAGCGGAGACACGCTGCACTACCACAGAATTACGGAAGAAGAGTGCGTCAGAACAATAGATTTCCAAGGAATTTTATCAAGAGAAGCTTGGAAAAGAAGACGCCTCAACAACAGCAACAGCGAAAACAAGCGATCAGACGGGTAGTTCTGTCCTACATGAAGGATGTATCAGAACTCACTATCAGATTGTTTGCTCGAAAAGGGATCCTCGTGGCCCACAAACCGAATGCTATTGTAAGGAAACTAATCTCAAGACCGAAGAACAACCGAGACAAACAATGTAATATACCAAGTCCACTGTGATATATTCTGCGTTGGACAAACCGGGAGGAAGTTACGCACACGGATAAAGGAACACTATGCGGCCGTCAGGAGACATGACCCTCTCTCCATAATATCCATACACGAGGACCAAGGAGGTCACAAATCCAATCTGAAAAATGCAGAAATTTCCGGCACAGGGATACGAGACACGGAAGTGAATTTCTGGAAGCATGGTACTCCACGGTGGAATCGATCAACCGATGAATTAAGCTGGATCCAAGTTATGCAATACCACGTGCAACGGACCAACATCTAAAGCGGATTACCCAGAGAGAAGCGAATATCGGATGCCCAACTGCGAAACAAGGAAAGCTTTGAAGTCAGATCAATAAAGTTCACGAGCCGGAACTCGGAGGGTCAAGAACACAGGTCACTCCGGTGTCGACCAGAGTACGAGAGCCGTGAACCACAAGCTCAGTGGTCACGTAGGCATCGACGAACCAGGACACAGGATAACAGTGCAACCGGTGCAACCGCCCGACCGAACAACCAACAGCGATGGAAGGCCAGCCCTGGTTAGCAGCACTTATATCAACACACACGGAACACTACTCAATTCACAACAACCAACTCATCGCCACGCTCCCTAACAACGCACTGATGGTGTCACTTCAACTGGTGACGTTTGCAATCAAATTACCCAAACCAACGACTAAGTAGGCCCATAAAAGTGCTCTTCTACGATCATATGTATTAGTAAGTCAACAGTAATGAAACAGGCTATCTAGTAGTTACTCTGACGTAGTAAATTTTTTCCCAATTGTTGATTATGGAAAGGAACATCAGATAGCTCTGTGTTAAGACTGTATTTCAGAATATTCCTACAGTGGAAGTGAAGAAATTACGTGCACACGTAGTCAAAATCCGGAGGTCTCAACAGCCAGGGACTCTAAACATTGTTGAAGCAAAGCGAAGAGCTTTCGATACCTTAGGACAAGCGGATAGAGTGCAGGAGGTTATACAGCATCTAGCGACTGGGCGGTCACGTCAATAAGCGGTAAGAGTGAGGTGGAATTTTGGACGGATGGTCAAAATCCTGACAAGTGTTCTAAAACCAGTAAGGCATCCGCGCATTCGAAATTCGTATAATTTTGCTTTAAAAGTAAGCTAGGTATTCGTTGAGGATAGACCAAATGCTCATTATGCTTGATGCCATCAAGAAGTACGAAAACGACCCTAGAGATTGCAAAGCCGTGCTACCAACAGACAAGGCTGCAAGAACAGATGCAACTCTCCGTGGATGAGATTATCAAAGGCGTCACCGAGCATTACATCTTAAGTCTGCGCTGTACATCCTTAGAACGATTCAGTCCAGGAAGGATGAATCTACTGGCTAATTGACAGCAATGAACAACTGTTTATGGTGATCATCCAGTCAGCTATTTTGAGGGCTTTCCTTCTTGATCACGGTAGTGACTGATGTGCCGTATAAAAAACAGGGTAATGAATGTGTCAGCTTGATTGTATACGACTTCACTTGTTAAAGATCCCCGCTTGTCTCGAGTGACTAACTCACGGTGTTTCCTACGTACCCATCAACCTGGTATTCATTTGATTCGATAACTCATCACATCGAAAAAGAAACTTTTGCTCAAAATCCACTTAACTAACTGGATGAGTGTCGCACCCTCCGGTTGCAGCAAGTGCGACTTCGAGAAGCTCTAGTTCCATCGGACCGACTAGATGCAACAAATTTTGGCATAAGGTATATAGATTCTGGTGTTAATCGAGCATGTGAGTCGAGCTTTCTTCAGCTAATTAATTGTTGGCACATTCAGCTGATTGACATGTGTGTCTGTGTGTGTGATCTATCTACCTGACCTATCTACCCATGTGTGTTCGTGCCCTGTCTGCTGAGCCTGCGCTGACTTGTTCTGTCGCCATTTTGGCGTGCTCTCATTGCTAATCAAAACCACTTGGTTAGCCTCGGAAGGATCAACCATAGCACACACTGCCTGGTCAAAATTTCGCTCGCCGCTGGGTGGACTGCAGACTTTGACAGGCACTGTGCTGGTCAGTGACAGGTTTGTGCATTGGTTGACGTCAAGTGTGTCTGTATAGTACCTCAGACCTTTTGATAATTGGGATCGTCAAACCCATACGTAATTCAAAGTTCCGTATTTGGATCCTTAACAGTGTTGAAGAACAACGTACTTTGTTATCTTAAACATCGAATCTAGAGGATGTCTTTGCTCTGCACAGTGGATTGGGGACAACCAAGGAAGGTTGATTCATTCCAGTATCAATAAAACTCCCATATACGAATGGCTGATTCGTTCATGATCAGTGACTGTCTGAGAAGTTCGAGCAACGATCGAAGAACACACTATTCAAAAAATGAAAGACAAATAGTCATGTGCAGCACAGACGCGGTCAACCGTTTGTCTGAGAACCAAATAGCCCCACCGCTTGGACGCACACATTAAAGGTTCCGGATCGACCTAATCAGAGGTAATGGCGTGGTCGAATTTCACACAGAATTCTTTGAACATATATTTCTGCGGTAACTACAAAGTAGAGTACGCATCCGGCGCACGTTAACGAGAATGACAATAGTGAAGACACATTCACTCTGCTCAGATAATTCGACTGAGGTCAAGTATGCGCGCCCAGTACCTCAGCTTGTTCAACACAGATGCGTACTTCCTACCGATATGAGCGTACATTCTTGGTGCTGTGAGTATCGACCCAATGGTTAAAGAGAAGCTTTTTACTTTGCACTATGCACTATCGATGGACAATGTGAGCCTGGCAAACACCCACTAATTCATGGACGGCGCCTCAGTATTATTCAGCCGCATTGAGATAACGGAGCTCAACCGGTGTGATTGTTTTGGCTTCCCATACTCACGCGAGTACCTTGGATGTACCAAGGTCATACAGAAAAAAATTTGAACCGCATTCCAGTGGTTCGTTTTGTAAGTTGAGAACCAATCGGTGTACAATGCTGAACAGCAAGGCAACTGGACTTTCCGTTGTTAAATTTATTATTCCTGCTCCTGATCTGATTGCTCTTGCTTCCGAAGTTACGCCTCTTGAAGCCATAATTCTATCAGCTGAATTGTTAATAGTATGGCTGTTGGGAATAATATAAGTAATGCAAACTCGGCAAGCCGTTTACAGACGTATCTACGAAGGCAAGCCCCGATTCGGTGGGGGTGGGGGCAAAAGGCGACACGAATAACGAGTCGGACAGTGGGGCAGAATCAGTAACACCGGCCTGTTTAGTGGCTTTTCACGCAGAACGGCACATGGAAGGCAACATAGCAGCGAGCAGTGGCAACTGAACGGCAAAGAGATCAATCAGTTACAATGTCTTGCTTATCAAGCCAATTAGCGAACTGCCTTCGTTTAACCTGAATTCGCCAAGCTTGAATGAACTGTATGTTCTATTCCAGCAGGAGGATGGCACAACTTATTTCCTGCAAATCTAATTGTTGGACATTGCTTTGGGTTGTTTACTAATCCACTAGAAATAAAAATCGATTGATGCCACCGAACTATTAGGAGAGCCAGCTCCGAATGTAATGGGCCTACATGACTGCCAATGCAATAGCCGCTTTTCGTTGAGACAGATTTCATTGGTTGATTTCACTAGCCCTTGACAGATGAGTTGTATTTTTAGTGTCACTTTGACCGCTTGTACGTGACAGTGATCAATAGAGCAGCTGGCTCGCACGTTCGTCGACTCTTTCTGGTTTGGCCAAGCGCAGCAGTTGATCAAGCGGCCATCCAGACCGGGGTTCACGGTAATCAGAAGGCATTAAAGGACTGTGGTCCAAAACAAACAAAGTAGAGCAGATGGGACAAACTAAATTGCTGGTCCTGATTTTCATCCATTACATACATACAAGCGTTGCACCACCACATTTTTGTGACCCTCTAAGACAATGATAAGAAAGTTTTGGAGATATCTGAATCTTAATTAGGCTGCTTCATGGCCTGCAAAAGTGTTGTTTTGAATAACGGAGGCAACTAGGTTACAGCCACCGCACGTTAATTGTCTTACTGTGTAAAGTTTCCCCGAAAATTAGAAGGATGAACAATATTTTCTCGGACAAAAAAGTATTTCATGTGCACGGTAGGAAAACCTAGGGTAGTTTTACTCATCTCCCTGATCTATTTATATGCAGGCTGTCGAAGGAAACTGAATTATGTGTCGCAGGTTGTTCGAAATTAAACGCTGATGCGACGACACGTGAAAGTATTGATTGAATACGCACACGTGTCGTTTCACGCTTGACAGTAATGGAGCTTTGGTTGACACGTTTTTGTTACGAACCATGGTTTACAGGTTGATGGAACGAATCCGAGGCAACTAATTCAAGTGTAAACAATGGGCACAGCATTTCACAGGTGTGTGAATGTCTGCCCAAGCGTTGTTGAGTGACGTATCAGTCGTGTGACCTGACTGTGCGTCTGAGCTGGCAGCTAATAAATAAAACATAAAAACATATTTACATATTTTGGCATACATCACGCCATATTTAGTCACAGCCTCCGTAACAGACACAATCGTTATCGCGAACACTTCCAGTGCTGAATGTCAATATCACATCCACAAAGGGACGTAAAAAGGCGGGTCAAATCCAAAACTTTGTCATATATATATATATATATATATATATATATATATATAGCATTAGAAGCCTCGACCTTGCCAGTAAAAAAGAGCAAAAACATTCCATACCCTCTTCTAGTTGTAACCGCAATTCAGTAGTGGCGAAGCAACAGCCAGCTCAGTCGAGCTACCCACATTCCGCAGAACTATCAAGGGACGTTCTTCACCTTTGTGTGATTTGAGGCGGCAACCGTTTCAAGTGGTTTTTGAACTCACCTCATCCCTATGTTGATCGCGGGAAAATTCAGCTCG